>NC_136483.1:54066631-54356631 GCF_053919585.1 Euprymna scolopes
AGATTCAGAGAGTTGAAGTTTGACCACCAAGAGCGAAGAGCCAGATAGCCAGGGAGCAGGCTGTACGAATAGAAAATGTAGACGAACTGCAGATCCTGTGAAAATCATTTGAGACAACTGTAATAAATTTATATGATAAAAATATAAAGTGTTGTTTTGTGGTTTCACAAGTAAGAACAGATGTCTCAATTGAATACTGCTGGTCGTTTCATGGTTTGCACGGAGCAGCAGGAAGATAGAAGAACTCTTCAAGAAAAAAGGTATGAAGCATATATTATTCTTATATATGAACTGTAAAATATTCCAGCGTGATATGTCTGATACAACATGACTCAGTTTACACGTCAATATCATGTCCTCCTGGCTGAACAACATACATACAATTTATACGTTTATCATCTGTCTGTTAAAAAAAACAATATCTCACATCCACTAGATAACACACATGACACGTTTTAATATACCACTCTGTTAATATAATATCCTATAATATACAACAATGTGACTGAAATATATCAGTATATTTAATTGCAGCTAATCGTTCATTTTCATTCATTTGAACTCGTTCAGTTTTCATTTCAGTCATATCACGCTACTACATTCCGTCACTGGGATTAAACTTTTTATGATGCCAATTACCAAAGTAATACTCTAACTTTTTTTTACTTGAAAATCATCACTTATCACAGGCAGGAAGCCAGTCAAGAATAAGGGTAAATAAGTGTTAGATAGTTGGTGAGATAACTCAATGATGATCAGTAATGGTGGAACTTGGGTAGGGCTTATTATTTAAGAGGACAGGTCAACAAAAACATTTACATTGGACTCGAAAATGACCAAGTTATAGTCAGCTAGGAAGCAGCTCTATGGTATCATGTTCGCATGATATCTTCTGTCTGTTACCTTTCTCAACATCATTTATCTTACTATTATTGTTATGTAGAGGGTGAGGACAAGAAATTAGAAATTTACTGATGTCATTTGTTTTACTCGGTGTTGTCCGGGATCAATGATTATTATTAACATCATTTTGCTTCATATTTTGCCAAAACTACTGGTAAGATCAGTGCTGTGAAGTCCTTCCCATATTAAAGTAGTATATTTTCTAAGTGAGAAAAAGAGAACAAAAAGATTTTGTTTTACTCGGCGTTGTCTTGGAGCAATAAAATTGTCAGTATCTATATATTAATACGATAGCGTGCATGTTATTTTCTGTGTCACGCTTACATTGGGGTATTTTAATTGTTATATACTTCCTTTTCTTGTCATAAATATTTTTATCAAGAATTCCTCATAAGTTTTGGTTTCGGTTTCATCTGATGGCACTTAGTCATCTATTTTTTTTTTTTAATGAATAATTTTATCAAGATTTCTTCATAAGTTTCGGTTTCGGTTTCGATTATGGCTGAAGGAACACAAGTTTTATATATATATTTTTTTTTCTCATAAATTTTTATTTTGGTTTCGACTCAAGCTAATGCACCCATGTCATATGGATATATTTTTTTTTATTTTTGGAATCGCAACTTTATAATATATAAAAATAGATAGACCATTATAATAATAATCTGCAAGAATGAAAATATCATATTTATGTGTACTTTATGAACGGGCTTAGCTGGGCGTTCATGCTAGCTTAGATAAATACTTTTGCAGTTTTTACAAAAAAGCTACAATAATATTAGAGCGTCTCCATTTACACTGAATATCTACAGAATGCCAACATCAGTATGCTACATATGAATGAGTCTCCTGTGGAATTTCCACAGGTTCCACTAGTTAAAATTAATGCATTATCTTTGCTAAGTGAAGGGGTATAACAGACAGTTTTGTTCTATTTGGCATTGTAAAAATTACAGTATTACATTTAAAAGGTATTGCTCCGATAAATAAATTACCGTATTATTTTTTCTACACATTAAATCAAGAGAGAGGAATGAGTTACACCTCTTACTGAAGATTTAATCTGAACAATACTTCAAGAATGCGAATTCGCCAATTCATCCAGCAAACAAGACCTGGATGGAATCTGTTCCCAATCCAAACTTGTTGCAGTTGATTTTCGCACTCATTATCTTTTACTAACGTGAAAGCACTTTCCTCACTACCTCGATGCCAGTCTTTTTGTCATGCTTTGTAGACATTGGTGATTGTGCAAATCCTGGTTTAAGCCCCACCAGGGAAGTCAGTTCTATGTAGGGCTAAACTTGCCACCAACTCACTTATGCCCTTTCCTTTGAACCACTACTTTACATGCTTAGTAAAGATAGGAGCAAACAATTGGCTTGGATATTGCCAACAACTATCAACACATTTCATTTACCTCCATAAATGCTGCTGGGTTTTTTACAGAATAAAGTTTCATTTCAAATCAGTACTATAGTAATATGACCAGGAATCGATTCTTAATCATACCTATGATTGAACACGTCCATTAGAATGAGTATAAACATGTGTGAGATTGATATCAGTAGGTATTTATATATAAGTTATGAAAACAATAGCAATTAAGCTGTATATCATTTTCCGTGCATCCCTGTAAGATCTGATCAGGCTAAAATATTTTAGTATTTTAGTCTGACGATTCTTTCAGAGATAAAACACAGAAAATCATGTGTAGCCTATATATATATATATATATATATATATATATATATATATATATATATATATATATATATATATATATAGAGAGAGAGAGAGAGAGAGAGTCTTGAAAGTTTTTTAACCTTGAAAACTATATACATAATCTTTATAACTTACTACCTAACTCTACTTACGTAGTGAGCACTATTGAAATAAATACTGCAAAATATACTGATATATAAAATATGATACCGTATTATTCCATGTATCCACATAAAATTTCATAATATATATGCATTATATATAAATTACGCTAATTGAAATTGATCTAGACGGAGAATAAAGTTTGTGTTCCATTTTTGTGTTCAGTAAAAGCTGTAGCTCAAAACCAAGAGGATATAGTTTCACAAGTTCAAAGCAAAGATATTCCAAAAGTAATAAATGACGTCTGTCATCAAATCATAGTCGTCGTTGTCGGTTATCAGGCGAAAAACGCTCTCCAAAATGGACACATTACAGACAGATGGAGGATGGTGGAGGGTTGTAATTTTGTGAGACGGCAGTTATAAACTTTTGGAAATATGTAGATCACATAAGAGAAATTGTTTCTCTCTCTCTCTCCAATATTGTATACGACTAGAATTTATTCAGCATTAATCTCTCGGACATTCAGAAGAAACTTACTTTTCATGGCAGTGTAATAACCGTTCTTTTCAATAACAACTTGTAATATCTAATGCACAGAAATGAGCAGTTGTACAAAAAAAAATGGCAAAATAAAACAGTTGTATTTTGATGATATTTTTCCCTTTATTTCTTCCGATGAAATATCTGAACAAGTTACCAAAAATCTGTACCAACTGGATGAATAACAAAATTACTTTGAAATGTCTACCAGCAGTTAGATCAATAGATAAAGAGACCGAGGTTCAATTCTTATACAAAAAACGTTCTTTACCTATTACTTCTGTTATTGTTAAAAAAACTTGTCAGACAGTGTGTGTTCAGTAGAAATTAACCAATAGATTTACATAATTTATGGATATTTATTGAACAAAATGCATTTAAAATAGAAGTTGGTGTATGCATACAATGTATCTATATTATTCAAAGTATACATCTAGAAATTTGTATTCAGAATCAACTGTTTCTATATTCAAATACATATTTTAAGCAAATGGATTCTTATCTACCATCACCACACTAAATTGAAATATCATTTGTGCTAAGACTAACATTCTTAAAGCATGGTTACAAAAATATTTTATGTTTGATTTAAAATAAAATTTGCCTAGTATTGATATATTCGTTTTAAAACCATTGTATCATTTTGCTTAGTGAAAAATAAATCTTAATAAGATTTTTTTTTTTTACATGGGGGTCAACACTTATCAAGGCCCGAAGGCCACTCAGGGATAAGGGTTATTGCGTGTACAGTAATCAATGAGATAGTATTGTAGTAATCATTAGTATTGAGGGTTTTGATAGAGTGTCTTACTTAAGGGGGCGGTTTGTCAGGAGTTTATGTTGGACTTGAAGACGTCCAAGTTGTAATCAGGTGGGAAACAGGCAATCAGCAGAGAGTTCCACTGGCGTGCAGTTCTGAAAAAGAAGCTTTGCTCATGGAATCTACGTTTGGATTTATTTATTTATTTGTTGTTTGTTACCCTTGACCATACTTTCCTTAAACCTATTTTTAATTATAACATTTGTGTTGTAAAATCAGTAATAAAAACATGTACAAAAGTAGGGACTCTTGAAATAAAATAAATCTGGTTTGCAAAAAAAAAAAGAAGATTACTATCGACTTGAGAATGCCACCTAACAAATGTTAATCATGTTTGATATTTAGATATGGGGATCTATTTGCTATGTTAATTAAATGTAACTCGTGTTCTAAAATGAAAGTAACCAGTATCTATACATTAATAGAATAGCATGCGTATTATTTATTTTGTGTGTGACGCTTACATCCGAGTGACTGTCGTTTTTTTTTTTTTTTTACATAGGCATCACCACATTATCAAGGCCAAGAGGCCACTCAAGGATAAGGGTTAAAGAGTGTACAGTAGAAATTGGACAATATAGTAATCATTAGTAATGAAAATTTGGTAAATTTGATAACTTATATGGAACGGCTCATCAAGAACTTATTTACGTTAGACTTGAACATAACCATATTGTAGTCAGCCGGAAAGCAGGAAAACGGAAGACAATTCCACGGGCGTCCAGTTCTAAGAAAGAAGCTTTGTTCGTGGAATCTACGTTTAGGTTTAGGCACAGATAAAGAGTGGGGGGAATTATTGATGCTGTTTTCAGCTAGACGAGTGTTTCTTGTGAAAGTTTGCCGAGGGGGAACCATAGATTGAAGCTCAGTCGAACACTTTCCATCAAAATAACGATACATCAGAGACAAACTCGCAACATCTCTTCTGTGAGATAGAGGTTGCAGGGAAGAGAAAGGGACATCTCTTACGAGGCTACAAAGTCTATTTTGAACTCTATCAAGGCAGGACAAGTCCTTTCTATCAGCTCCTGCCCAGATGTGGCAACAGTATTCCATCCTTGGACGTACCTGGCTCTTATATAGATAGAGAATAGCATCAGCAGTGAGATATCTACCAGATCGATAGAAAGATCCCACCATTTTTCCAGCGGCTTTGGCAACATATTTGATGTACGTGTTCCATTTAAGATCAGGAGTAATGGTCAAGCCCAAAAGCTTGTCAAAACTTGAGGCCTCCTGAAGACAAGAGCCATTCATTTCAATTGATGCCAGATGTGGATCAGAATGTTGATGATGTAAAGAGAGAAGCTTGGTTTTAGATGCATTAAAAGTAACCAGCTACTCCTTTCCCCATTGTACTACGTGCTCAAGATCAGAGGAGAGAGAATCGGAGAGAACTTGGTCGTTTACTGTCTTAGATGTGCTACCATAAATGGTAGTGTCGTCAGCATAAATGTCTACAAATGATGTAAGGATGTAATTTGGAAGATCATTAATGTAGATCAGGAAAAGAGTTGGGCCCAGGATGGACCCCTGAGGGACACTGGCATTAATACTGTGAGCTTCTGATTTTTGCCCCTCGACTACTACTCTTATGAACCTATCAGAAAGAAATGATTTAATAATTGTGAAGACATTTCCAGCTATACCATAGCTAGAGATCTTATGAAGTAAACCTTTATGCCATACCCTACCAAAGCCCTTAGATATGTCAAGAGCAATTGCCCTAGAAAGGTTGCCTCTGTCGAGAGATTTGCTAATCCTATGAGATATAACTGTAAGCACATCTGCTGTAGATCTAGCAGAACGGAAACCATATTGATTGTCACCAAGAAGGTTATTTTTGTTGAGATGGTTGATTACTTCTGTATTTAACACAGATTCCAGCAACTTACTCATGATGCACAATTAATTGTTATGGAATTCCAGTTCTTTTCATAAATAATTTTAACAAGAATTCTTCATAATTTTCGGTTTCGATTATAGCTTGAGGAACTCAAGTTTATATATATAAAAAAATTATATATTTATTTTTTTTTTCATAAGTTTTGGTTTCAATTTCGATTCAAGTTAATGCACCCAACTCATATGGATATGTTTTTATTTTTTTTTAAATCGCACCTTTATAATATATAGAAATCGATAGAACATTAACTCTATAATAATATATACGAAATCTGCAAGAATTGAATTATTATATTTAAGCATACTTTATGACCGGGAAACAATGGGCGTCCCTGCTAGTTATTATAACTATTATTTTATTTGTTATTTTCTACTAGCAAGACTCGTGGAAATTCTACAGAATGAGAAGTATCAACAAATGTTTTGATAAAGCTGATTTTTTTCTGTATAGCACAAAAAATAGTTTTTTCAACAACAACAACAACAAAAAATAACACTCAGCAAATATGTGTTTATTAATATTTCTATGAAAATAGTGTCCATCCTATTTTAAAATATTAATAAATATTTAGAAAATAATATTGCACTACATAGTTCAATACCAATAATAAAATCACATAGTACGAGACAATCTTTAAACCCTAACCTCTGAATATCAAAATTATTACTAGTTCTTTCTCACACCATTAAACAATGATGATATATTATAATAATATTCGAAAACGAAGCTACATCAAAGAGAGATTAATCTTATTCTGGTTCAGGGTTGCCAAATTAACCTTTTAAAATAAAAATTCGCAAATTTGGCCAATATTGAGGCAGTGTGGCCTTGAAAAATTGTATTTTGCCTTTGTCAAAGCGTAACGTACGGATTAACGAAAGAAGGAACAAGCGGAATATGATTTTCTATTTTGTACTTTTCTTTTTCAATATATCTTCCTCTATTTTTTTCAATATATCTTCCTCTATTTTTTCAATATATCTTCCTCTATTTTCTCTTTATTTTTTATTTCTCTCTATTTTTTTATACTTTTGTATATTTCTTCTATTTTTTTTCTCTATATACCTCTAGTATATTTTATTTTATTTCCAGGCTAATGTTTGAATATCATTTTTTTAATATATATATCTATATAACCTTGATCTTCTCCTCGCTTCTGATGAGAAGCATTAAGCTTAGGAATATCAGGGTTTAAATCGTTTTCTTTATATTTTACGTTTTTTCTTATTGGTTTGATAATCAGATAAATTTTATTTAACTTTCAATTGCCATAAATTGTTTCTTATCTTACATATTATTACTGAACCACAAAGTAAAAACAATCGATTACACTTATGTATAAAATATATATAATTCTAAAATTCGCTCTCCACACCTTTGTTTAATTATAGAAATCCATATATAAATGAAGAACACATAAAAATCAAATTATGTTAGTGTGAAAGCAGTTAATTCTACACTTGCATTTAGTTTCAGAAATATATTTATTGGCGATTTCTATTTCTATCTTTCATTAAAATAAATAAATACAGAAAAAAAAATCAGACGCTGAACACCTTTTATAGGATTTAAAGGATAGCAGGAGAACAAAAATAAGGCCTGCCTCATAATTAGGGCTAAAAATCGCTATCATATCTTTTTACAGAAAATAGCTGATAAAGGAAAAAGACAAAATTACAAAAAATAATACGTTACATGACTTGTCTACAATCACGTCCGCAAACTAAATATCCTTTGACTTGCTGAAAACAAACTTATTCTGTGCAGTCGGTTAGTTTCGTCAGTGTTTGATGCTTTGCATACTCATGCATTTTTGTCTCCACTAAAGCTTTACAAATTTATACAAATTACAATGTAATTGCTTTCTTTGAATCAAACACAAACGAACACAACAACTTCCATACTTTGTATATTTTAAATATTTCATTGTCCTTTCTTTTCATACAAACAAGTAATAATAAAAAAGACATGTCGACTCATTATGTTAGCATAAGCCATGATGCAAATGTTTAATTTATATAAATATTGATTATTCAATTTATAGAAATCAGAAGATAAAAATTTAATATTAAAACAAATATTTGTAATATTTCTTTTTATTGCTCGAGTTTTATTCAAATCGATAACATATTTGTGATATCAGAAATTGATTTAGACAGAAGATTTGGATTTTTTTAATCAACTTAGCATAAAAACCTGACCTCATAGAACGCAGTGCCGAATACATAAATTGTTTTTTTGTGAATTGTTCTAAAACTGAAAATTATTTCTGGTTTTAATACTTTATAGATTCCAATTTAGAATTTAAAGGCATACAGAGTAAAAATTTGTTGTCAATAATCTATTCAATGTTTTTTTACCATTTACTAGATGCTTTGCTATTAGGCTATATCAACCATTACTGGATTCTACGTGTTTTTTAACTGGATTTAAACGAACATGAAATAGGTTTAATGACACATTATATCCAAGATCAAATCCTACCACTCAGCGACAATAGACCTGAACAAAAATCACAGACATCCTTGATCCTAATCATAATATCGTCTCTAACATCAAAAGTGAAATCATCTATGCAATTTTTCAGTTATTCTTTTTTCTCTAGACTTGATTATTTTTATAGAATCCCACATTATGACACCTTTTGGGGTTTGAACAATCACCAAATTAGTTAATGGAAACTATAATATACAAACATTCTCGAGTCAAAACCAGTGCATTTTCCATTGGACATTGGACATTGGACATTAATAAACAGGACCTTGATAACAATTAATGAGACGAAATGGGCGGGGGGGGGGCAGTAAAAAAAAAAGTAATTTGTATTATGAGCATAGTGAAAAAGAACAAGTTCATACTCTCATTCGATCCCAAGCAACGCTGGGTCTTCCTGCTAGTTTATTATATGAAGAACGTTGATAAAAATCTGTCATGAATTCAGACTAGTATTAGCACCATTTCTTAAATTAAACTTGAACTACAGTTTCGAGAAAAATGCTTAGATAAGATAAACTACATTCAAAACCATTATTTAAACTGTCTCTTGGGATTTATTGTGAAAATAAATAAGTTTAGCTACCTTCTGCTTTTTAAACAATTTTCTGTTTCAACTTTCTCTTTATAGTAGGAACCGTTTGGTATTCGAACAGTGAAATATCAAAAAAGTGTTTAGTGAAATATCTTTTAAGTTTCCACGTATAGTTCTTGATAGATTTACCTTTTCTTCTGATTGATTCGCTGCATTCAAAACAAAAAGTTCTGAACTTATTACGAAACTTTAGAATTACCTTCTGATACAAAACATATTAATCAAACTGTCATTTGTATCCATGTCAGATACCTTTTTGTGAGGGAAAAAACCTTGAATAACATGTTTATACAACAAAAACAATATGTCATATAAATTTAGTCTAGCTTGTCAGTGATCACTCGTCTATTTAGTCAATATCTCTTATCGTCAAACAGATTCACCTGTTTTGCAACAGTGACAAAAATACTGTTTCTTTATGTAAATCCATAAAGAAAGATAAAATATCTCTACAGATTGCTTATATTCCATATACAATTCTTTGAAACTTTAGAAAACAGCCACCTATTTTGCAAAGTAAGTCGAAGAAACAATATTCCTTTCGTGAGAGAACTAATTATTTCTTTCAAACATGTAAAAAAAAGCGCTTCTGCTATCAGTATTAGTTTGCTAGTATCATACACTAAAGAAAGCATAAATAACGCATATCAGCTGAACGCCACGTTTGAGAAAAGAACAAGGAACACGGCCACATATATATCAGCTTAAATAATACAAACTTCAACACACAATGCACATTCTATAAAATTCATTGAACAGAGGTGACCTTTATCTGATAGAAAATTACAAGGTAGCAAGTGCATACCTTTTACTAAAGAAGTAAATGATCCAATTCTGTTGGAATCTGGTATACATATTTTATATCTTCTGCAACAGCATCCAGAATTCTAATGAATGTTTAGATTTCTTAAGAAAAACAATCAAAGGTTTTAATTATTTTTGTATGAGATTATGTGAAATTTTTCTTGAAAAGACATTTAAATTATGCCCTCAAAATATTAAAAATACAAAATTACTATTATGTCTAGAGCATATATATATATATATATATATATATATATATATATTTATATATATATATATAAGAGCAAATAGTTAATAAAACGTTAAAAACACTTTGAAAAAGAGTTAAAAACATATTTAATCTGGAAAGAAAACACTTAATCCGCAGAGTTTCGAAGAAATACTTTCCTTCTCATCAGAGGGTAGGAATTAGCAAAATGCGGGATCAAGTAAGATCTTTGATTTACTTGCAGTTTCATCAAATACTTTTGTATGCAAAATCCGATCTCGCATTTTGCTAATTCCTACCCTCTGATGAGAAGGAAAGTATTTCTTCGAAACTCCACGGATTAAGGACTGTCCACTTTTTAAGTGTTTCTTTTTCAGATTAAATATGTTTTTAACTCTTTTTCAAAGTGTTTTTTAACATGGTTTATTAACTATTTGCTCTTATTATAAGCTCTATCTCCTATTTGGTTTTATTGAGCTTTTACATCTGGTTGAGATTAATTCTTTAATATTCATAATATACTTTAGTTTTACCATCTTGGATCATTTTTGTAAATTTAATTGTAATTTTTATTTTATATATATATATATATATATATATATATATATATTGCAGATTAGTAAAATATTGATATTTCACTAAATATACATTACAACAAAATGAAAGTTATATCATCAAACGACTGCTTTAAGATTAGTTATTTCCCAAATGTTATTCAAATTTATGCGAGATTCACGAAGTTATGATATTTTATTCTTTACCGTGGAATTTTCACTGTCCATCGCTTTATTGTGGGTCTCTTAAAATGTTGTTTTATGACAAAAATATAATGTTTTATCATGCGAACTTTATTTTTTATTATATTTTTCTGTCAAAGAATAAAGAGAAAAAGCACATCCTAGGTACTAAGCCTTGAATAGATGAATTATTTATCGACATATACACCATTTTTAAATAACGTAAAACAACCTTTTGTCCCCCGATGAAGTCAATTGTTTGATCTCAAAAAGGAGTTATGGCTCTAGCAATATCAACTATGTTCTCCACAAGACATCCTTAAATAAATAGTAAATTGCTCTCCTCCCTCATAATCTTCTCTTTTTAATATTGACCAGAGATATTCAATGGAGTTAAGGTCTGGAGAACACGGTGGCCAGGTCATGAAAGTTTCTCCAAAGAAGCCCATAGATTCAAGGAAGGCTACAGTCGCTCTAACAGAATGGGCTGGTGCATTGTCATGCATAAAAAATCATCTGAAAGCAACGTGACAATGGTAGGTCATCTAGCCATGGTGACAAATGGCTATCCAAAATGGCCGTGTACGCATTGCTGATAAGTTTTACACCCTCTGGAACTTAGAATTGTCCAACCAACTTATCCCTAATGATTCCCTCCCAAAACATGATGACTCCACCTCCTCGTTGGCGATGAACTCTGTAAGTGGTTGGAATTTCGTTTGAGTTCCAAATTTTGGCCCATCCATCCGGATCGTCAAAAGTAGTACGAGTCTCATCTGTAAATAGGACATGTGAGAAATCCATTTTCATGTAATTCTGTGCCCAAGCCTTTCGTTATTCTCTATGTTGCTTGCTCAATGGAGGCCTTAGAATAGTTTTGATGTTCCTTGCCATCTCATTCAACACATTATATCGGGCCTGTCTGGATCTTGGAGCGATTCCAACTCTTGCAAAAATGGAAGCATTGGTGCTGTTTGGATTTCGGTTGACTTTCCTATGAAATATCCGAATATCACGATGTGAAAGGTTTCTCCTGATGCCCTTATCTTTTTTGTATTGGTGTTGATATTGTTCACAAATGAAGCCAAAGTTCTTGGATTGCTTTCCAGCTCCATAGCTAAATCTTTGATGGACAATCCTTCTTCGAGTCCAGCAACAATTCTTTACTTTAACCATTAATCGCCCCTTTTTTGTCATTTTAAAAGACCTGCAATAAAGCAATGGACAGTATAAATTACTTGATAATAAATAAAATGTCATAACTTCGTGAATATCGCATGGATTTGAATAAAATTTTGGGAAGTAACTAACCTTGAAACAGTCATTTGATGATACAATTTTCATTTTTATATTGCGTATATTTAGTGAAATATTGATATTTTACTAATCTGCAATAAAGCGATTGACACAGTTTATTTATATATATATATATATATATATATATATAGAGAGAGAGAGAGAGAGAGTTGTGTGTTCTTCCAAATAAAAAAAGACTTAACCTTTAACGTTTGTTTCAAGGTTATGAAAAAATAATTACAATACATCAAAAAACCTATTTTAACATCGAAAGCTCTTGGGTATAAAGTGAAGAATACAGAGTAAAGGGATTACAGATTGATCTCCTATATGACTCTACATATTATCAATGACAAAGATATAGGTAGTAACAACATTACAAGCATTTTGTATTCAGGTTGGCCACCGCTACGAATGAACATAGCGATGACATATCTGAATCTTCTGTGACAATTGAATATTTCTCTCAATATTAACGAGGATAACAAAAGTTGGATGGTTGTGTCTAGAGAATCTTTCACAATCAAAGTACAACAAACAGCTTGGATAAATATCATAATCACACTTTACAACAGTTAGGATATCAGCAAGAAAGAAGATATTTAACAATTAAGAATGTATATGGAGATCCACTCGGTCCTGAGAAATTGAATGCCTACTAAATACCGTCCTCTGTCTTCGGTCACTCTATACAGAGGTTTGTCAGAGACGCTGGCATAAGGATATTTTCCATCAGAAGTAAACCTTGACCAAATATTCAAAAACATGGTGTGCTGTCTCTTCAAGCCATCCAGTACGTCTCTCAGACTGCGAATAGGTATACCCCTCTATTAATCGAGGGTAGCTTCTAATCCCAAATAAGCAGTAAATAATGAGGAACTAACTAATAAAAAACAATGAGTAAAAATAAATCTACAAACTGGCAGGCCGGCATCTAGAATAAAAAAAGGCCCCTCCACCCGTTGATACACCAGGCAGGAAGAGGTAAGTAATAGTGTAAACCTTCTCTCCTTTGGAAATGGCAGATCAGAGATATTCAATGGGGTTAAGGTCTGGAGAACACGGTGGTCAGGTCATGAGAATTTTTCCAAAGAAACCGATAGATTCAAGGAAGGCTGCAGTCGCCCTAAAAGAATAGGATCAGCTACCAAGCCTTGATAAAAAGTTCCCTGTCCCCTTATCACCATCAACTTCAGCAACCAAAAATCAGAATATTCGAGGGTTAAAAGCCCAGCTGTGGTCAGTTGCATAAAGAACCTACTATAATTTTGTTACCACTATCTAGTTTGAAAAGTGGAGTAAAACTTCACACGTGATCTTAACCGAGATCAGAAAATGTAACCTTCATAAAAAGAGAAGAAATCTTGCTTTTCTGTTTAGAATAAAGTTGTACTTCTTCATTAAATTGTTAAAAAAATATTTTTATCACATTAAACTAGACTTAATTACATATATAAGGGAGGGAGGTCCAAAAAGACAGTTCCAAAAATAACCACAGCCTCAACATTCCCCATAATAGAACATGCTTATTAAAATCAGCTCAACGTTTTATATCTTATTAATGTTATTTAGAATTCAGCATTTTAAGAATGTTTTTCTATTGGCATATTGTACCAGTCACATAAAAACGAGAGTAATTTTTCTTATATATAAAAAAATTTAATTTTATATTTAAATCACAGTAATGTTGAATATGACATTGTTTCATAGCATTAATTAAACATAGGATTAAAATGCAGTATCTGTTGATAACATCAATATCTCTGTTATGTTTCTCAGATTATATTTCATTTGAAAAAAAATAATATTGCAAAAAATAAAACTATTGCAGTGAGGGTCTGCTGATATTTGTTCATTTTAAAATAACTTATTAATTTAATATATAAATTTATATAGCAGAAAAAAAAAATTAAAAAATTAATACAAAAGCACACTCACGTTATCCAATAAATATATATATTTATATATCTTTATTTGTTTTTACATAAGCAGTAACATGTTGCTACACAGTTATGAGCATGTTTCTATCAGCTAGTTACGTATAACTAGAGACCTCTTCAGGCGATACAGCTTATACGCAAGCAAAGTTTGCAAACTTTCTGTGTAGTAACATATTACTGCTTATGTAAAAATAAATAAGGAGTATACTCTGCTCTATTTCGGTATTGAGCACCCTTTTATTATTTTTTTAACAATTTAATGAAGAAGTACAACTTTATTCTAAACAGAAAAGCAAGATTTTTTTTTTCTTTTAATGAAGGTTACATTTTCTGATCTCGTTAAACTTCATTGGTTACTTAACTCCTGAAAAACAATAACCTCAGATTATATATATATATATAGGGATTTCTTTCTAATTTTGTAAAATATGTGACTCTTAGTAATAAAATAAATATAAAATGTCTATTTTACGAGGAAGGTCTTCAATATAAAAAACAAAAATCATTTGTAGTATTTTTTCTATCACAAGAAATGACATTAGTGGCATTTTCTCTATAAATTATGAAAATGGTATGTACAGAAATATATTACAATCTGTAGCTTATCTGAAATCAAATTGCCGGGTATTATGGATTGTGTAATTGAACTATTCTTAAGTATATAAGCGATAGTTTTTTTTGTTTTTTGTTTTTTTTTGCATAAATTTTATGAAAATGTTATTTAAATTCTTAAACGATGAAAATATAAACAAAGCAACAAAGATTATTAAAAGTATAACATCATTTAAGAAACCACAAGCAATTACTTGAAGAGCTGAAATTACAATTAATCTTTTAGCCAAAAAATATATAATCAACATAATTTATACAATTATTGAGGAATATATAGCGCAACTTACATAAAACTTAGAATATTTAGGACGCTTAGTAATTACAAGAATTACAGCATCGTTTATACTCTTTGTATTTTTATATAAGAATGTTAGTAGTGCACACCTACGTCAGCATTATATAACGATTTGGGTTTATTTAACAATGTTAGGTTTCTATAACAATGTTGGTTTTATATAAATATGTTCGTATTATATAAATATGACAATGTTGATTACTCACCGGTATGAACTTGAAAGCTACAAAACAAAGAGAGAAAAAAGCATTAGCATATATTCATTAATAATCTGAACATGCTCTGAATATTTATCAAAGTTGTAATATATTCAAATTTTGTTTTACTTTTGCTTGTTATTTAACAAGAAAAATATAAACTTTGTTAAAATAATTTTAATTCATTCATACCTGCGAGTTCGTGTTCTTCCCAACACAAACTAAGCTTCAACCTCTGTCCCATCGACGTAATGTTGCATTCCTCTGCCTATTCTACAAGTATTTTAATGGTGAATGCTCTGACGAACTACAAGCCCTACTTGTAATACCCTCGACAAACCCTACGTCGTAAATACCCCTGAGAAACCCGACAAGCAGCAAAATCCCACCCCTACACAGTAGAGATCCCTAGATGTAAGAAAGCTTTCTACTCTAATAGTTTCTTCCCCAGAACTGATAGACTTTGGAACACCTTTCGGGGATTCTGCTTTCCTAAGTGTACTGACATGCAGAAGTTCAAGTGTAATGTGAACAGATATCTCGCTGTTCAACTCCCTGCATAGTATCCCTGCAACTTATGTCCTCAATAGTAGTCCCATACATCACAGTGGCACTGTGCCTTGTTTGGGGTGAAAATGGAATTTAAAAAAGGAAGTGTCATGGGAATATCAAATACGAATTCAGGTTGAACATTTGTTGATTTGTTCTGAAATCTACCTAATAGAGTTAGGTCATTGCTTTGAATCTGACTAACAAATAAACTCGTTGAATCGACATTATCCATTTTGTATATGCAGTTTTTGTGTTTATTCAATAATACCTCATCTCATAAATATTTTGTGTTTCATCTCATAAATAGTCCGTGTTTCATAAATATACAGTGAAAAGATAGCAAAAATATTTCTAATCGTTATACTCTCCCACTAGCTACTCATTCTAGTTGTTATAGTAATGTTCTGAAGAGTACAACGACCAAAACGTTGTGAAAACGGAAGCAATTTATAAAGTGGCACAATGTTCTTTATACGATATATTTCCATATGATTTAAACTCGCCTTTTTTGTGTAAAATGCATATATGTGTACGAACAGAATTCAATGTTCAATTTCAAACATTTTTTAGCATGAATATAAAAAGTGCAAATGAACAACAATAATTCCACTGTTTTCTTTTATATGATAAGCATCTACCAAACTTTTTTTCTACGGCCTCCTAGCTCATTAAATTATATCCTTTGGAGACCAATCTGGCATTTTCATATTCACAATAATCTTCTTCCCATCTCTACACATACACACACACACATATATATATATATATATATATATATATATATATATGTGTGTGTGTGTTTTATATATATATATATCATTCCCTGAAGTTTCAAAAATATTTTTCTATATACAAATGGAATGAATTATATAAACCTTTTTGTAGATTTAATTATTGTGTTTTTATTCCGAGATAAAAACCAAACCATAAGAAAACAAGTTTCTCCAAAAATGACCAAATTGATACATAAAAACTTACAAACATGTATTTAAATAGAATATACTCAAGTCGACGGTTGTTGAAATTATGGTAAAAGAAATAGATTTGAATAAGGAGTGGCACCATTAATAACCGCCAATTTTCGATGAGAAAAAAAAAGCAGATTAATATATATTTTTTAAAAACATGCCGAATACTGAGATTGACTACATCTCTATTTCATTAAAGGTACGTAAAGATTTGTGTGTATACCTTTTAAAAATCATACACACATGTACCTACATTGTTTTACATGTCTATTATGATGAGTACGTAAACGTTTGTTTCCACTAAGACTTATTTTTCTATATGCTTCAATAACATAAAATACATAATTTGAAAACAGCTGTGATATAGATTTTTTTCTGAGAATAATTATAAATTTCAGAAAAAAAAGAGTAAAGTAAACAGTTCACACAATAGGTTTTGTTCTTAATTAATAAAATCACAACTTTTAAACAAAACTCGACTTGAATCACAAACATAGTTTACCATCATTGAGAGAGACTAATTCCAACGTTTCACTAACAATTCAATACTCTTTTGTGGGATGGTTAGTCTTTGACCTCAGAATATGCCCCAAGCTCGGCTTTAATGAAGAAAATCCCTGGAGCTTTCTTTTGAGGTCAGTGAACAGGCAGTAGTCGTTGAGTCGGATCTGGGGCATAGGGTAGTTTAAGAAGCAATTAAAAATGCAATTTATGTAGCTTTGCCATTATTGCACTTGTGACATGTTGTCTTGTCTCGAAAAAAAAAGTAAAGTACTCTTTACCGTTTATGATCATTTTAACGATTTTTTTCCTTAAAACGCACCAGTAATTCTATATAATATTCGCCATTGATGGTTCTTGCTTTCTCAGTGTAATTGATCTACAAAATACCTTGTGTATTCCAAAATATTGAGACCAAAATCTTGCCTACTCATGTTTGTATATTTAGTTGCTTTGAATGGCTTTCACTTGCTACTGTACACTCAGCTAACTACCAAATTGGATCCACCACGTCATTCTGGAGCTATGTTATATCCATTGTTATAAATGGTCGTAAAAAATTTTTGTTGCATTGACGTGGTTGCAAACAATGCAGTAAATCGTTAAAGCATTGTTTTTTTTTTTCATTGAATGTGCAATGTGTAGCAAAGGCGACAACCATTTTGAACACAGCTTTATCATTAATAAATTCTGATGTAAAATAATAAATACACTGTGTGAGATAGCAGAAGAGTTGAAGATATTTGAAGGCAATTTTAATTTACGATTTGCCAAAACGCATTTTATGGACAACTGCGGGCGATCTGAACGTTCAGCATCTTTTGTGTCTGGTGATTATAGATGATGATCTCTTAACGAACTAAGAGGGAGATATTAAAACTATGATATCATCCTTTTAACCAAGGAAAAATATTCAACTTCGGGGAGCATAATTTTGCTAGCATATAAAATGTATATTATAAAAAAAAAACTATATAAATATGTTTTATAAAGTTTTATACCTTTGTTTGCAAATTTGTTAAGATTTCCTTTATATTTAAAGAATCTATTCGCAATTTTTTCCCCAAAATATTTTATTTCATCATCAAATCATATATATGGGTGACAAGATGAACGAATCATAAAAATTACAATCTTTTCTCCTTTAAAAACTTTAGCATTTTATGCTTGTTCTCTGAGGTGTGATTTCAAACTGACAGATGACGAACCATTCTTTTTTAACAGAAGTGATAGATGAATATGCGCGCGTTAATATGATACATATGAGTTTTGATAGGGAGACAGATTATATATATATATATATATGTATATATGTGAAATATATAAAAAGCTGCTTAAATCCTACGTATGTGTTTTTCCTCCCAAATGATTTAAGGTACATCACTTGTCAAAACGCCCTCACAAATATTTATAAAAATAGTTTTATACCTCTCTTTTCTCATCTGAGATTATTTCTGACTTTTATAATTGTTCGATATGAAATTTAAATTGATGCTTAATCTTTAGGCATTTATTTTTTAAAAACAATACTCCGATATAAATTTATAATACATACTCTCGAATATGGCTAGAAAAATCCACTTTCCATCGCTAGAGAATAAAAGCTTATTTCACATGCATAAACAAACATGTTTCAAAGGTGTGAATGGCCAACGGTAAAAAAATTCCGAAATAAAGATGAATTTCCTACCCTGGTGGAGAGGCATTTCTCCATTTAATCCTCTATCTATAAAATTTAATGTAAAATGATCCCCTGTGTACGGGCTATTCTAGCATTTTAGGCCAGTTAACAAAAATCAAAACGTACAGATTTCATCTTCAATAGTAATTTGGTTCATTGTTCCTGCTAATCAGTTAGTTGTCTCAGTATGTTATTGCCTCTTTTTTATTTTTTATTATGTTTGCTGTCTTATAGTACTCGCTGGAATTTTTAATATGGCTTTAGAATACTTATTCATTGATTGAAGAAAATCAATTAGCAGTGTCTTTCGGCCAACTAGGAGTCGATAGGTGCATTGTGGTACTACTCTTAACAAAATAAGAAATTTTTAATATGGCTTTAGAATACTTATTCATTGATTGAAGAAAATCAATTAGCAGTGTCTTTCGGCCAACTAGGAGTCGATAGGTGCATTGTGGTACTACTCTTAACAAAATAAGAAATTTTTAATATGGCTTTAGAATACTTATTCATTGATTGAAGAAAATCAATTAGCAGTGTCTTTCGGCCAACTAGGAGTCGATAGGTGCATTGTGGTATTACTCTTAACAAAATAAGAAATTTTTAATATGGCTTTAGAATACTTATTCATTGATTGACATGGTCTGTCCTGTCTCTATATTCGTTTTAACGTTAAATAAAGATTCTGATAAAAATAATTAAAAAAAAACATTTTGCTTTTTATATTGTCTATACGAAGAAAAACAATTTTATCCTAATGAGGTTTGGCTATCAAATAAGGTTTGAGATTATGTACAGTAATCAGTGCTAGATTTAGAAGATGTGAGGGTATTCCACTTGTGATGCTGCTGCCAACCACCTAACATCACGACTCTATGATCATGAAAAGTACTTCAAGCAAAATAAAGTAAAGCTGACTTGGATACTGAGTAAATTTTTTTAAAGAACAACATATTCCTTTCATTGTTTTGACTCTCGAGTATATATCCGACACATTTTTAGACACAGTTAATCAACCGAGAACCACATCACTCTACATAAAAACATATAAGATATCAATGGATGTATACCTGAGAATCAAAACATGTTGCCATAGCCCTAATTATAACTTTTAGAGAATGCTGAGTAGTGAGCATTTATTAGCATGTAACTAGAGACATAGCTGTTGTACACTTGACCCTGAGTAAAAATTTGAAGATGAATGAAAAAGAAAGATAGGAAGAAGCTCACATGTAATCTGTACATGCAATATCAAACGTAAATCATATCCACAGACTAAATGTTGAGACTCACGATTTTGATAGGATGAAGTATATTTCAATATGAAAGATTGTCTAATTCAATGATAATTACACCTTCTCCAGATACACAAGAACCAGAAAAAAAAAGAAAACAAATAGCATTAGAATTATATCTCAAATAAGCAAAACGTGTTTACACAGAGATAAAAGATTTTTATTTTTTCTCCTGGTGTTTCCCCTATGTTATGCGTATTTGAAGTTTCGTTATATATCATATGTAAAAAAGCTTTCAAAAATTACAAGAAGAAAAGATTTTCTGAATATACTTTTTTATGAAATATTCATTCCAAACAGACGTAAGAGGGCTACTGTAAATTATGATGAATGTGATCCTTAACTATGGAGTTATAATATGAACACGCATCTTGTTTTGCATTAAAATTCCTGCGTGTTGGTACAGTCAATTCCAGTTTCTCCAAGAAAAGTGGTTTGGGGAAAGAATCTATGAAATTTGGAAACCTTTCAGCATTTGGAGACTTTTACAGAAGAGTTGGGAGTTGTCGAGTTTGTTGGGGATATTTATGTAGAGGGGACATAAGTGCAAAAAATTCGTTAGAGTACTTTCAATGAGGATATTTGTAAAACAAGTACATAGAATAAACATTGCAGTGACAGGAAAGAGGTTAGAGCTTGGTAGATAGTGTGGGACCTATTAGGCTAGAGATTAATATTTGGATCATGACTGAGAGAGAGACAGACAGACCAGACATGTGATCGATACACCATCCCAGATTTCACAACAATAATTCATACATGAGCGAATTGTATGTTGAATAATGTCACTCCCGGGTGACACCTTATTACTCGGGGTTGAAATTTCAATTGTTCAGTGTTATGAAATATGAAATATTTCACGGAGAAAAATGTTATTGAAATCGGATAAGTATCTAGAACAATAAAATATTAGAGAGGGCGACTTTAAAATAAGGTATGTGACTTGTCTGGTGCCAAGCAAAGATGTTATTCATCTCTTTGTAAAAAGAATTCTCTCGCATACGTTTATTTATCTCGTTTCATGAACTGTATTGAACATGTGTAACATACATGCACGCACCCACAAATGAACATTATATAATTACATGAACTCTAGAGGACACGATTGCCTATGTATACCAACTCTACATCTAATCACCCATATTCGGTGAAGAAAGCTATTATTCTAAGCATCTCAAAAAGATTATCTTATAACGAACAAATATTTAATAGTAAAAAAAAATGTTAAAATGAAGCACTAGCTAGATCAGATTTTGATAATGAGATTAAATATATAAAGCACGAACCTAATGAATCTAAGAGTAGCAGGGATAGAAAAAGAGCACTATCACATGTTATATCTTATAATGTGGCTATGGGTAATTCTAGACATAAAAATTCTAAAAACATTAAAATAGGCATTGATAACTCCGATCCAAAAGGAGTAAGTACTCCAAACAAACATCATGGAAATAAGAATGAGTAAAACAGACGTAGAGAGTGTATATGGTTTAATCTGCCTTACAGTACATATACCCAAAACAACTTGTCACAGGAATTCTACCAGATTTCTTGATGGAAACTTCTCTCAAGGTAATAATAGCCAAAACACTGAATATGAAACTCTCCATAACTGTAGAAACAAAAATGAATGTCCCTTGGATAATAAATGCCTCATTTCTGACATTATATATAAATGAAAGTAGTAGAACTAGGACATATATAGGTTTGACGGACTGTTAATTAAAGGACAGATTCCGCAAATGTAAAGAATCTTTAAAAATAAACAATAGAGGAAACTAATAAGAAGTCAACATCTTTAGCTAAGAGAACTATGTAAAAATAACATAGAATACAAATTAAAATGGTGAAGAAAATAAGTGCAAGAAAATATACACCTAATAAATCTGGACACTACAACCTTTGCACTCTCGAATTTTATCATATAGTAGTATCTAGGAAAACATTATTAAAGAGATGGATAGAACTGATACAATGCTGTTTGCATAGAAATAAGTATTTATTACCCCACCTAAAACTTGACTAAGTGAATTAGAGTTAAGTAATAATCAGTATTTTATTTCAGGAAAAAATAAAGAATAAAAAGTAAATAAATAAAAAGTGACAGGAAATAGAACAGCATTACCCAACACATAGTAGCCTCAGTTACAAAGTAGAATGAGAATAGAAAAGAATTCAATTTGCTTCAACGTCATTTATTTCCTCATTTTCCGACCACACATGACTTCTCTTATGGCTGTGACGTTCTAATGTGCTTGTGCTCTCAAAAGTCAGCTACGCATCTAACGCCATCTCTTTCCTTTTTATAGTCTTCTTTTTCCTTACTGTGATATCATTTCGCTCACGACTTGGTATTTGCATATAAGCGTCCAAGCTGTATTATAGTTGTTCTTGTTACTTACTTTAAGAATATTTGTTAGGATTATTTTATAGTATGTTTTTTCCTAAAATAAAAATAAAAAGGTACGCAAGCATTGACACACCCACGTGACCCAGGAAGAGTTATGTGCCCTTTATCGCAAACTGTTCAGCCATTGAACTGACATACTATGGGATCATGCGTATTGATTTCAAGGTTCTCAAATCATTTAAGAAACCCTCGGGATGTTGAACTATGAAGAAGCATTAGAGCATAGATAAATGACAAAACGAAATCTGACAGAACATCCTCCACCGTTCAGCATAGCTTAATAAAAATGCAAACAGAAGGAAGGGAGAGGGTTAGAATAGGACGGAAGATAAAGTTTTAGTTGAGCACAAACTGTAAATAAATTGAATCTTTCATGACAGATATGACAACCATAGAAGCTTTTGGAAAATAAAGTCTCTAGAGGAATCAAGAAATATGACAAAATTAATGTGGAATAATTATCCAGAAAAAAAAAAACATGCGCAAACACATTATATATGTATATATATATAATATGTGTGTGTATATATATATATATATATATATATATATATATATAATCATATATTTTATATAATAAATAAGTATTTTTATATTTATATAGATCATTCACTGTGTACACACATGCACAAATATGTAATTATTATTGGCATGCAGTTAATATTCGTTACAATCTAAAAGTGTATGATCTAAGCACTTGTGAATTACAAGATAACAAAAAAAAAATGTAAATGTATTAAAAAAGGAAGAAAATACAAAAAATACTGGTTTACAGATTGCAGAATGAAATAAAACAATTTCAACTAAAATTTACAAAAAAAAAGGTATTCTAGAAGTGTAAGCTATGTTTAGTTTCAGAACAGTTTCCGATGGTTCGTTGTTCTAAACAAGTCTTGAGAGGTGACTGGTTTGAAGTAGACAGAACAGTTGCCGATGGTTCGTTGTTCTACACAAGTCCCGGCAGTTGACTGGTTTTCAGTAGACAGTTCTCGAGTTGGAATCCACAGAGCAAAAGATTCTTCCGTGTCGAAACGAAAAAATAAATATGCGAAATTGTACAGAAAGGTTTAATATTTATGGAGCAATTCTGGTTTCTGATTGGTTGGTAGCAGAACGTGAATTAATTCGATTCGTCAGTTTCTAGCAGCATAGTTTATAAATAGAATCGCCCGACTGTGCAGAATCATGCCCCATAATACGACAAATATTGTAACATGAGTACAACCATGCACACTTAAATACAGCTTTACTTCTGTAAATAATGTCTGGTAAAAATATTAATAACTTTAGATTGGGCTGTTAAAAATGAGTCTACTTGATTAGCAACCATTTTTATATATGGATTGCAGCCTTACTATGTAAGCTTGATAAATAAATTGTAGTAAGAAAAAACAAATTTACTTTACAGGATTCAGGTAAAAAATATTAAACTTTCTTGAATAAACAATTATCCCAATCAGTAAAAAAAAAAAAATTATTCATAATTCAGATAATAAATGAAGCACTAATTTGTTAACTAATTGTTATGGGTTATGCTGGTCTACCCATTTCAGGAATAATGGACAATAAATATAGCTAAATCCAAATGTCCGGGGGGAGGGTAATGGGGGTGACCACAATTGTGGACACATGCTAATCAAGGTTTTGATCTTGATAATCGTTCCGATAGAAACTGGGCTATTTACGTGGTCTTTTATCTGTCAGACTGAGGTATTGAATTTTCAATTGCCTATATTCGGCAGCTTTGCTTCTTCACGAACCCATTCAGATGAAAATGGGCTTCGTTGCTCATTATAAGCTAATTACTGAATGTGAACAGCATAAGCAAAATGCAAATCTGTGTGTTGCAATGTGAAATTTGTATAAAAAACAGGTGTAATTCCCTCGGAATTCTTTGAAGTGACTTTCTGAATATCTCAATCTGAGTGGCCCGTCTTCGAGGTGAAGTGTCTGGGTTTTCAGTAATGTTGTTCTCTACGAGTGCTACATTTCCAGCTGTACGTACTGAACATAGTCCGCCAGTTCGTAGAAGATCACTGACCAAAACCATTTAACTAAGAGGATTAATTGTGCTCTGATTGGGAGATATAATGCCAGTTATAATGCTAATTCCAATTCCTACTGTAGCTGAAACTTTGAAACTGGAATCATAAAAATTGGTCAGTCATCTCATAAAATGTATAGCAATAACATAATGAAATTTCAAGAGTCTACGACAATTTTAAATGTCTGTACAAAAAAGTCTGGAAACATATTTAAGGCACCTCATATATATATATATATATATATATATATATATATATATATATATATATATATCTTCCAATTACGTGATTTCCTTGGATTTTACTTGTGCAAATGGAAATTCAATTAACTTTCTTGGAGTTATATTTTTGGATTTTACCGTCATTGGATTATTTAGCTTTCACCAGACTATCCATTCACGTGTAATCACCTTTTTCTTCGCCATATTCCCTCTGCTTCACTTTTTGTTATCAAGTAAGATCTTTGACTTACTTGCAGTTTCATCAAATACTTTTGCATGCAAGATCCGATCTCACATTTTGCTAATTCCTACCCTCTGATGAGAAGGAAAGTATTTCTTCGAAACTCCGTGGATTAAGGACTATCCACTTATCGAGTGTTTTCTTTTCAGATTAAATATGTTTTTAACTCTTTTTCAAAGTGTTTTTAACATGTTTTATTAACTGTTTGCTTTTATATATAAGAGAGAGAGAAGGAATTTTGAAAGTATAGATCAACGGATACATACTTATATTACTTTCTAAATTTTCATGTATCTCAAATTATAATTCTGTTGAGGGAAAGTTATTCACGTTTTTGCACTATATTATTGTTTATTATAAGCAATTTAGTTCCAGACTTTCTGATCATTATGCACAACATTATATTCATGAGTTATTCGAATTGAAATACTTCACGCAGTCACTTTCAATTGATTGTTTTTTTTGTTTTTTTTCCTTTTCCGATCATTGTTAAAGACCTTTCATTTGTGCGCTTCATATTTAATCGGATCTAAACCATCTTATGAAGAATTGCAAGTATATATAAGTTAAAAAGTAAAAACGTTCGTGCTTTCAAGACAATAACACGAATTGTATTTACCTTGCGGTCTGACTTATTTAATGAAGTGTGTTTCTTTCTAAAATACTAACAAACTTTGGCAATCTTATGCAAGAGACTAAATTGACGCTGAATAAGCTTGAATGAACATATGTACACACACACACACACACACACACACACACACATATATATATATATATATATATGTATATATCAATGCAGTTACTTTCGTTTATGCAGTCATATTGCATCGACACAGAGTCTGTCTTTAAAAGTAAAAGAAATTTATTGTTTGCCAAGAAATAGATGTTCAGTGAGGAAGAAAAAACACATTTCAAATGAAAACAGACCGAAATTGTTTGTTGAAACAAAAGAGTTCCTTGGAGATCTAGTGGAACTCGTCTGATGGACGATTCTATTCAGATTATGTCATTAAATATCTTATTGAATACTGGCCAGCAACGATGTATTTATTTATATGTATCTTGCATTTATTTATGTAAGAAAGTTTTTTTTATTTTACTTATTATTCCTATATGACCATAAAACAGCTTATATATTTACATACCGGTAATACAAAATAGAATTTTAAGGCCGTTTATCTTGACATATTTTCAGTTCTAAACAATCGTGCAAATTAATCATTCAAATATCTAGTTTAATATGAACACCAAACATTATCTTTTAATTCAATTGCACATATATAGAAAAATAGGGCAATAGTTTTGTGAATATTAACAAAGTTATTTAATAAAAAATATATCCTTTTTAAGATTGCTCACTAGGATTCTTACTGACATGCATAAGCGAGAAGGGAAAAGGGAGGGGCTAGCTAAATCTCTTTCTTCTCTCTAGCTGGTTATCTCCCTCTCTCAGCCTTCTTCTCTCTCATTTTCGTTAACGACTCCTTTTTTATTTTTATTGCTTCAAAACCAATCAGTGAACTTAAAAACAGGGCGTTTTACTATCAACGAAACTATTATATCACTGAAATACTGAGAACAGATTCTACACCTTAATCGTAGCCAAACGCCAAGGAATGGGGAAAACTATTGTATTAAAAGTACATAGTCATAAAAGCATTTAGATTAAATAACTATTTTTCATTTATTTATCTTTTAATGGAGCATTGTAGTATCGGTTTTGTTGTTATAAGACTGTCATCTCAGAGACTACTTTTTTGTGGAGGAGAGCAGTAATCTAGTATCCTTTCTGTTTTTATAATATTCACAGGCATTACTTTATGGCGAGATCCTCCCATATATTACTTAGATACATTTTTAGTATGAATTTTGCCAGTCTTAAAAATATTCTTGCATTTAGATGTGCAATACAGACATATAGACACACGCACATATATATCGTTAATTATCATTTCCAAAGGAGAAAATGTATTTAATTCACACTCATAGTATTTTAATCAGTTTTATGTAGTACGTCTTAGACGTGTTTCATTGAATAGCGGAAGTTCACTAAACAACTCATTAAAGACAAACTTGTGCTCTTCAGAAAAGAACAGATTGATGGTTGTTTTTAGAATAAAAGTGAAGGAAAAAACGTTAAGATAAACTGGAAATTTTTTTAAAGTTTGCAAAATCAAAAAAATCAAAAAAAACTTTTACTATTATAGAGTATACTCTATAATAAGTAAAAGTTGTTTTTTTTTTTTTTTTTTTGATTTTGCAAACTTTAACAAATTTCCAGTTTCTTATCAACGTTTTTTCCTTCACTTGCTAAAAGAAAAAACAATTTGGTTCAAAGCCCACAAAGAGACGTTATTTGATAGCATCAGATTTGATTTATCAGATGTCAGCCATATATATATATATATATATATATATATATATATATATATATATTCATTAGGGTAACAGATAAAACTCAAAATTAAATTGAATTCTAAGCTACACTCTTCTGGAGATTGAAGATTCAATCCTCCGTGCTAGCAATGCGATCAGCCTGTGGATTAAATAAAGAGTTCCAGTTGATTTTCTGTACAGATTCCCTGGTTTGACAGAAAGATTCCCTAATTCGACAAGGTACATCTGAAGAAGGCTGGAAGTTATTGATGAAATTGTTATGAGAACAGCAGTGCAAATAATCCAATCTCACTAAATTCCCTCTCTTTTTGCGAGGGAAACTGATCGAAGAACGATCAGTTTTAATAGTACAAACTCTCGTCCGTCTGACCGTCGGCCATTCTAACGTCTATAATACCATACCAAGTAAGCAAAAGGCTTGATCACTGCTTCATGTTATTCAATATTAGTTTTTGAATACTAATTTTGAAAGTGGTAATGACTCAAAACCACACTTAGTTGAGACAGGGGATACACAACCAGTATACTTGCACCAAGGCATTTGGAATTTACCCTTGGTACATTTCCAACAGAAGTTGAACTCTGCAGTGGATGACAGAGCACAGAACCAGTAAATAAGTTTTTTATTTTACAGAAAAACAATTTTTTTAAATGCAGCAAGATTAGGTGAAGTGATATTTAGCTAAGTAATTGCCTAGAAATGGTCTCCATCGCTCCACTTGGTAGTGCATCCAACCTATAAAAATCTCGCCTCAAATAAAGAAAAATTTCGATTAAAATTTTAAAATATCGATTTGTGTGTGTGTGTGTGTGTGCGTGTATGCATGTGTGTGAGAATAAAAATCCTGAAAATGTCATACTTATACCATATCCGATTATCTCAAAATCAGCTTGTTCTTCTGTGAGAACATTGAACAATGAATTGCTACTGTGCTTTAAAATATTTTCATTCTATAGTCATCCGGTGCAAACGTGAACCCCCACGATACTATTGTACCCTCTTTGTTTAAACTGAAACATACTTATCTAAGCACTCTAGTTAATTTAGATCCCCATAAATTTATTCCGAATCTGTCTTACAAAATCCTACACATGTTTTCAACAGATTTTTACTCTACAGACATCCACAACGAACACAGACCACATAATAGCATTGCACACATGTATATTCAGAACAATTACTACACTTTGATCCTGGCAGAAAAAAATGTGTTTCAATTAGGGTGTAATGCTTGACACAACAGCGACATCATACGAAATTTAAAAAAAAATCATTTCATTTTTAAAAAAGGGTGGAAGATGATGACGTACGTCCAAACATGAAATTACTTAAGCGTATTAATTAGCTATACATTTTATTTTTAAAATATGTGACATTAACAATCATATTTATGGCATTCTGGGCGATTAATTCAATGCTATGAATTGATTTCCAAGGTTTCAGATCAATTTTGCAAATTTTTAAAAAATATTTATAAAATATTTTATGAATAAACTACATTATTTCAAGAAACTTTTGCTCTATTATTTATATGTTCCCACATGTGAATGTTGCAAAGTACAAACTTATCTATTAACACAAAAGTAGAATTTGTTGTGTGTAACTATATTAACTTATTTAGCATAATGGTCACTGTTCACTAATAGGCAGGGGGATTGTGATTCAAATTAGATCAAATAAAATTGAATGGGATGTCCGGTTGCTAAAATACTAACTAACAAGGCTAAATGAGTAATCCTGGAAAACAAATAGCGTCCTCCTTCACATCTTTGCGGAGTCATGAATAAAAAGGCAGTACTCATGTCGGCCCTGACATCAGATGAAACTTACTTTAAAAGTGTTCCGTGCATTTTGCACGAAATTATGTCATAAGATTAATAATTAAAAAACAATCGTACTGAATAAAATTTAATAATGACTGCAAAGTTTTTGCTGGCAATTTTTATTTTTTTTTATTTTTTAGGTATATCTCACTTAACTCATTAAAACTTTGACTTATATGCAACATATTTTCATTTAGACAAATATTCCATGCTATTCAATCATGTTAGTATTTGATTAGTCTTTTTTTTATCTTCTCGATCTTTCGATATCACATATTTCTGTCGAATTGTTGTATTTAGGTTCTGTTGGTGTTTCTTTTAAGGAACATAACTGCCATATTACCGATTTACGCAACTATTAGTTAATAACACAAAAAATTATGTATTGCGATTTCAACATATAATCTTAGAGGCATTGCATATAAAAACCAGAAGCTCCACACAATATTAATTACAAATTTAGTCATACTATTTTAAAATGCCAAATGAGCAATTAACTGCAAATCTGACAAAAAACTGTTTAATATTTTTCAAAAGTTAAAATATTTATAATTTACTATATTTAAGTAATCAGATGCTTAACACGTGACCACATGCTAAATATGGCATCTCATCACTTAAATTTACTTTTAAAAAAACTATCAATAACTTGCTAAGTCTGAATCTAGCAGACGTGTATAAAACAGACAAATACCTGATGACGATTGTGAGAGTGGCGAAAGTATTCACAAAAAAAGATTAAAGAAGATGGAGCAAAAAGCATCTATTGAAGACTTAATACAACAATTTGACAGAAATCTGAGAGATCGATAAAATAAAAGGATACTCATCAAGCAAAAATATTTAATTCTATTCAATAATGCTTATCTCTCTCTCTTTATATATATATAAAATGTAGCATGAGAAAGAGCTTGTGTATATATATATATATATATATATATATATATATATATATATATAGCGAGAGAAAGAGGTGTGTGTGTGTATATAGTGAGAGAACGAGGTTACATATATATATATAGAGAGAGAGAGAGAGAGAGAGAGATCAAATATTTGAAATGAGAGAGAGAGATCAAATATTTGAAATGAGAGAGAGAGATCAAATATTTGAAATGAGAGAGAGAGAGAGAGATCAAATATTTGAAATGAGAGAGAGAGAGATCAAATATTTCAAATGAGAGAGAGTGAGAAATCAAATATATGAAATGAGAGAGGGAGAGAGAGAGAGAGAGAGAGACTGTTAGCTTATTTATCTGAAAAGAGACACACTAAATTATATCAGACAAAAAGTTGACTCAGCAAATGAAAATGCTCACTGTAATGTTTGCCGTGAAAATTCAGTAAAGAGATAGAGATTGCTGTCTTCTTGAAAGTGGTGAAACACTTTGATAATAAAAGATCAAAGGCGTTGGAAGCTGCACGAATAATAGCTAAATGCAAAATTCGTGCTAAAGATCTTTTGTACCAAGTTATATATTCTGATCGTACAAAGATTCAGAAAATAATTGACTTTTTAGCGCATTTATTACTTAGAGCCAATTCAAAGGACAGCAATGTGAGTCAAAGTGCACTTTCAAAAGAGGACATTCAGTACGAGTTGCATATGATACAGATAGGTCAGTTCATGTCAGAAGGGATCAGAGAGGAAGAATCGTTTAATCTGTGTATTTTTACTTGTTTAGTCAGCAAATCACATAGGCTCAAATAGTTTGGTTTTTCGCCAATGAAGAAAATGTTGGTTTCGCATTTGCTCCTGATCAAAGAATTTACAGTTCGATTACTTGTCAGCATAGATGGTTCTGTAGGGTCATGCTTCATAAAGTTTTTTTTTTTTTTTTTTGTAAATGCGTCTTTATATCGGAAAAGTTGTGAAGCCCTGGCTAGTTAAAAAGATGAGATGGCTTCTAACAATAAGGCTATGACAAATGAATGGGTCACAATTTCCATGTTCGCACAAATATCTGTTCTCATGGCTCACCAGACCTACATCTGGTGCAACATAACAACATATCATTTCTCAGTCCTGATTATATCAGATATTTCTAAAGCTGATAAAGATCGTTTCATTCTATCACGTCACTCTTTCTGAAAGCATCAGAGAAGCTACTGATACCAACTGTACAGTCATTGAAGTTGTGGTGCAAAAATATTGTGATAAACGTTTTCAAAATATTTTTGGAATATTGGTTTACCACCGAGAGCTACTCAATGATAAAGGAATAAAGCTTTATGTAAGCGCGCATGTGTCTACTCTCAAATAAATTAATGTGAAATGCCCTTAAAATCTAATACGTCTTTCACATATAAATAATGACAATCTTACAAATATTTAGATTCATATTCTAAAATATTTTGATCTGTATATTCTTGTTTGAATTCAAACATAATAGTAAAAGAATATTCTTATTTGGCTTATGTAAAGTTTATTTTTAAGATCTTCTAAACAGGATATATTTTGAACAAATTAATTATAACTAAAAATACTAAACCAAAGGATAAAATTAATAAGATGTGTTTTTCTCAATCTTTCATTGCACTGGAAACACATATTGCAAAACAGATCTCAAGAATGTTTCAAAACTTATTGAATACAACGGAGGTACTTTGCTTTATTATATTTTCGATTTTTTGAAAACTTTCCCCCTCCAACCTTAGACAAATCCTTGTAAATACCACTGAAATTGTTCAGCATGAAATTAACCTCAAAAGTTTTAAAATTATCGGGATAATTCATATTATATTGCAGCATCTTACTATCAATAACATCACATTCCAAACCAGTAGCAACATATTAAAATGCCTGGCATAGTGCGGAATTGCTGTGCTTTGCTAAGACTGACTCACAGACCCTTAGATTTTAGAGCTAAGACTTTTAATCAATTTAACTTTTAATCGACTTTATTTTTTGGCTACAATTTATTAAGAATTTTACTTCTATACTTTTCACCTTTTACTTCAGTTCACTTTTACCCCCCTCCCCACCAATTCCACTTGAAGATTTGCAATCGAACTGCAAGTGCTCATGGAACTTTTATTAATATCTTCGATTTCGATATAAAAAAGATTATTCAAGAAAATTAAAAAAAATAAAAAAATCAGAAAGTAAAGTATCTCCGTTGTATTCAATAATGTTTGCTTGAATATATGTTGTAGTTCCAGTGTTTGTTAATGAGGTTTTCCTTGCCTGAAATATTCTGAAATTATATTATCCTAAGTACTTGTACCTAAATGACATATTCATATCCATTATATGAATGTCAAGCATGAACGCAAACCTAATAATAAATTTAAAACAAAAAACAAAAGTAAAACGTACTTTCTTTCAATAATTTTCTAGTTAAAATTTGAAATTTAAAAGATACACAAACGATAAAAGGTTCAGTTTGGAGTAACTATGTGAAGGCGTCTTCACTGAATGCAGAAAAACGTCGAGTGTGTCTCAACTAGAATTAAAGACTAATTGAAAAAATGTCAGTAAAGTTATGTCACTCTGCATATAAATCCATTTCCACCCAATTAATGTTGAGTGCATCGTTGGGTTCACCTTCAAAATTGAATAAGATAAAATATAAACAATCGGAATAAACAGAAATATGGTGCTATATTCCGAGCAATACCGGGTTGTACTACTAGTTATATATATATATATATATATATATATATATATATATATATATATACCGGGTTGTACTACTAGTTATATATATATATATATATATATATATATATATATATAGTCTTTGAAGTTTTTTAACATTTGAAACTACACAAAAAATTATTTTTTATCATTCGTTAAAAAAAAAACACTTAGTCAGTAAGTCATTTAATCACCTGCAATCACTGCATCAACTCTCTCGAATTTACTATAATACCAATTTTTTTATTTTTCAAGGGATCATCAGTTGTTTACCATGAAACACTGTTTCGGGGATTTAAAAACAAAACAGTATATTACTTCATGGCTCCCCAGCAGTGTTGATCAAACACCACCACCCTTAATCTTAGGACGAAGACATGTTACAAAAATTTTTTTATCCAATTTCCTATTCTTAATTGAAATTACTAACCTTTTCATAGTATAAAAATGAATTTCTTACCTGTGCGATTCATCAATTTCCACATTTAAAATGGATACATTTTTTAATTTATCAGTCTTGTATTTATAAGCTTTGGATTAAACCATTTAACTACTTATCACCCCCACTATAATTAGTTGTTTTTATATTTACATTCTTATTTATTTAAAATTGGATATATAAAGGTTAAAAATATTTTATTTTTACATATATACATTTTTTTTTTTTTTTTTTATATATATAAATTTATTATATGTAATTATAAATACATTTTATACATTGCTAATATAGTTTTGGATTTCCTTTATTAATATAGTCTGGTTTATCTTAAACGATTCAAAAGCATCAGGATAACGAACAAATGCTTTATTTAACTGTTTAAATATTTTATTTTTATCCCCACCTTGTTTTATCATCCTTATTACTAAGCTAGAAACTGGTGGTATAAAATCTGTTAATTTTAGAGTAACGCGAGCTATTCTCAAAAACTCTGACATAATGGTTCCATAAAATACAAAAACAGGGCAGGTGCTATCCTTATGGGGCATACGTACTATTTTAAAGGGGAATGCGTTTCTTTTATCAAATATTTTATAAAGAAAAATCCCATCCTCAATTTTTATATCTAAATCCAGAAATGTAGCCTGTTGTCCTCTATGTTCACAATTCAATTTTAGTTCGTTTGGATATATAAGATGTTTATTTTTTTCGAATTCATCATTATCGTTTATGCATATAAGGTCATCTATAAATCTCCGACACCCATGAAAGTTATATGTTTTAGATATATATGTTTTTAATAATGATGACATATATATATACTCGAGTCTATGTAAATACAAATTTGCCCAAAATGGTGCAGGATCCAATCCCATTGGGATACCTATCGTTTGGAGTAATATTTTATTTCCTATTTGAAAATAGCATTCTTTAATAAGATGACTTACAAGTATTTTTAAAATACCTTTAGAAACACTAGTTTTGCTATTTTTATTTTTACACCAGAAAGCTTTAGAGTTTGAAAAGTCTATATATTTACCTTTTCCACCTTGAAAAGCTAAATCTACAGTATCATTTAATTCTTTTATAAGTTTTTCGTGCGGAATTTTTGTATATAGCGTACTAAAATCATAAGTAGCTAAAGATTTTGCTTTTATTCTGGAATTTATTTTATCTAATTTTTCTTTCACTGGTTTGGAATTATTTACTACCCAAAATAGATTTATATTACTATAGAATTTACTTTTCAGGTGAAAATTATTTATTTGATTTATAATTAATTTAAATATTTTAGATACAGCTTTACTTAGAGGTTTAGTTATGCACGTCTTAGAACCTACAATAAATCTAGCACCAACTGGATTTTTATGCATTTTAGGTATCCAATACATACATGGAAGATTTTTGTGTTTGTCTTCTAACTTTAATCCTACTTTTTCATTTATAATACTATTATTCAAAATAATGCTTTCTAAATTACTATTACTTACTTTATAAGTATCCGAATCGTTTCCTATAAGTCCTACTTCTATCAATAAACGTTGTATATAATATTTTTTACATATAAAAGCTATATTGTTTGCCGCTTTATCAATCGGAACTATTACGCTTTATCAATCGGAACTATATATATATATATATATATATATAACTAGTAGTACAACCCGGTATATATAAGGTCATCTATAAATATATATATGCAGACACATGAGAAACACACAACTACTCTTGGTTAGATGTTCAGAGATATAGTCTGTGTTCATTATTGAGATAATGAGGCATGTAATGGATATCAATACAGGCTATGGAATCGGTTATACCGAGTTCAAATACAGTCAAATTTATTGTATTCTTTTTCATTCCAATACAAATGAGAAAATTATAAACCCTTGTCTTTAGCTCTGAGTAAAATATATAAATTCTTGTCAATTTATCATTCAAGCGTCATTCATACTTTGTATTGTATTTCCAAAGTTTAATTCTGTTGTAATGACATATCAGAAGTTGTTGCATTAAATAAGAATCAAGCAATTGCAATAAAAAAAGAGGGCTTGGTATATTTTAGTTTTTCTTTATTAATTTTCCAAACTTCAACCAAGCAAGATATTTGAAATAAGAAAGATTTTAAACAACTGCATAGCAAATATGTGTTGCATGAACTTGGAAATTATCAATAAAGAAATGTACTTTAAAATAATTGGTTGTTAAAATAAACAGATAATGACACCAACTCTAATCCATAGGGTCACAAATCATCTACACACACACATATATATAATATAATGACATCCATTTTTCAAGTGTATTCAAATAAGTGAAATGTATTATTAATCATTGTTATACATCTCTAGCTTAAAGACACTTATGTACAAAATCCAACCGAATGATAAGATTGTTTTGTTTTACAGCATATTGGCCAGACAGAAAAAAGCCATACGAGAATACTTTTTTTATAAATCAATTCTCTACTCAAAATAGTCATGCGGGAATTCTTGACAATCGCTGTTCTTCAAGAAATACATTTTTACCATTACAGATATTTTGGTGGTAAACCGAAACCATTGTATGCTATATTTGATGTGGTTTATATTAATGTATCATAAAAATAAAGTTCACAATAATGCAAAAATGAATTTATTTGTTTACTTTGTCTCAGCAGATAAAAAATAAGATATTTAAATATATATATATATATATATGTATATATTGCATAATCAAATGATAAAAGATTTTAAACAAAAACGGATGAAGTTGTGAAACAAAACCTATACTTGCAACATTCTTGTTATCTTAATATTTTACATAAGTTCATAAAAATATTGTCCACTTACCGAATTTACCAAATCGTGCGATTTGAATAGAATGTATTACCGCCTAGCTTCAGGTTATATTAGGCATTTAGATTTTATTCCATTACACAATCATGAAATAGGAAAATAAACTTAAAAATTACATGCTAGAATATACCGTACTTTTGTTTATTGTTGTTATACAAGTAACAAAGAAACAATGTCCATTTTTTTCCATTTAGATTTATATTTGTGCGAAGAATTTTTTTCAAGAATGCCTCACACCAAAAAAAATGGAACTGATTAAGGATATGCCTGAAAGCAAGAGAAATGGAAAAAATAATTCTTGAAGAATGACAATTGTCAGGAATTTCCTCATGACTGTCTGAACTAAAGAATTGATTTGTAAAAAGGATTCACCTATTGTTATTTACCATAACACATTATGACACGCACATTCCCAGCACGATAGGCCTGGGATCCCAGGTATTGAACAACAGAAATAGAATATTTTTGTTGTTTAAATATTTAAGACATATGAATGAAAATGTAAACACATTTCAGCAACTACACTATTTATCTAAGTGTGTCAATACATAAATAAATTTTAAATTAAATTTTATTTCATTTATACAGTGTACACTTAAAATTCTATCTGTCACTGAGTCCTGCATAACATCCTCTGCTAGTAATAAAAAAGTAAATTGATAGCTTCAGATATTTTACTATCGAAAACACACACACACACACATATATATATATATATATATATATATATATATTACAGTTGTGAATCATAGAATATTAATTAATTAAAATCTGTTGTGAACTAAATATGCAAATTAATAAGATCTAAATTTGTTTGTGGCTGTTTGCAGTATTGTAAAATATATCATAAAAAGAAATAAGCGCAACCAGTTTTAATGGTAATATAGTTAGGATGGATGAAAAAACTTTCACATATTTTATATATATTTGTTATAAGCATTATTTGTCCAGCCAAGTAACTAGTGATTTCTTCAAGCGATATACAAAGATAAAGTCTGCATCTTTTTTTGTACATAAGCACTATCGCCTGAAAAAGTCTCTAGTTATTGGTAACTGGCTGACCAAAACATGTTCATGAATGTGTAGCGACATATAAACGCTTTTATAAAACAAATAAAAAGTATATCCTGCCCAACTTCGGTATTGAGCACTCGTGTATGAACCTCGTTAAAACTTCATTGTTATATAATCTCTGGTAAATAGTAACCTAGATTAAGAATGAGAATTATATATATATATATATATATATATATATATATATATATATATATATATATATATATAATTAAAATATAAGAAGTTTATATATATATATATATATAATTAAAATATAAGAAGTTTATATATATATATATATATGATTAAAATATAAGAAGTTTATATATATATATATAATTAAAATATAAGAATTATATATATAATAAAAATAAGAATTTTATATATATATAAGAAATTTATATATATATATTATATAAGAAATTTATATATATATATATATATATAATATAAAAAATTTATATATATATATATAATATAAGAAATTTATATATATATATATATATAATATAAGAAATTTATATATATATATATATAATATAAGAAATTTATATATATATATATATATATATATATATATAATACAAGAAATTTATATATATATATAAGAAATTTATATATATATATAATATAAGAAATTTATATATATATATAATATAAGAAATTTATATATATATATAATATAAGAAATTTATATATATATATATATAAGAAATTTATATATATATATATATAAGAAATTTATATATATATATAATATAAGAAATTTATATATATATATAAGAAATTTATATATATATATAATATAAGAAATTTATATATATATATATAATATAAGAAATTTATATATATATATAATATAAGAAATTTATATATATATATATAATATAAGAAATTTATATATATATATATAATATAAGAAATTTATATATATATATATATATATAAGAAATTTATATATATATATAATATAAGAAATTTATATATATATATAATATAAGAAATTTATATATATATAATATAAGAAATTTATATATATATATAATATAAGAAATTTATATATATATATAATATAAGAAATTTATATATATATATAATATAAGAAATTTATATATATATATAATATAAGAAATTTATATATATATATATAATATAAGAAATTTATATATATATATAATATAAGAAATTTATATATATATATATAATATAAGAAATTTATATATATATATATATAATATAAGAAATTTATATATATATATATATATATATAAGAAATTTTTATATATATATATAAGAAATTTATATATATATATATAAGAAATTTATATATATATATATATATATATAAAATAAAAATATAAGAATTATATATATATCATAATTTAGTAATTTAAATTTAATGATGTGAAATAGTAAAATTTCAAATCTGGAATTTTTATTATATGCAAGACAAAGAATACATTTCAATAAGTATTTCTCCTTAACCTATAGGTTTCCAATGCCTACCCATATCCTCAAGGAAGAAAATATTAGCAAATATTATAATGGTTTATACCTAATTTGCTAAATATTATGAACATAGAAAACTATAATTTTTATAGTTTTTAAAGTTTTTAAATCATAGAGTAAAGGAAATTATATATTGGTTCAAAATAAAAAGGATATTGAATTTCATATCCAAATTGTATGGTAAATTCCGAAGTAAAAGACATTGGTAGCAGTAAGATAAAGTGGTCCAATACGTATTTTGAATATTCCACATAAGGTAACAATCCGAAATAGGCATAATTCCTTAGTTTCTCCTTTGTTTAGATGATGAGTCTAGTAAATATATTATTATATAAGTCCGGTGAAGCTATTTTTTAAGACCGATAATAACTGTATTTCCATACCAGTAGATCTATTGTATTACATTATTCTGAAGTATATATATATATATATATATATGTAATATAATAAGAATTGTGAGCATTTTATATTTTTACTCTTGAAAAAGCCCGCACAAAACGGGCGAAACGTCGTTGAGTTTTTAGGTCTTACCATCTCCGTTTTTATCATATCGTTGAACTTTATATCCTATTTTAATCAATATAAAAATTATATATATAAATATAATAAGAAAATAAAAATTGTATATACAGGGTCGGGCAGAGCCAATTGCTTATTGAGATTTGGCATCCTAAAGCGATGGTTGCTCCAAGGATAGTAGGAATAGACTTATTTTAGAGGGTGGGGCTTAAAGTTTGGTTCTTAATGTGTGTTATTTATTTTTTCTTTATTTTTCAGAAACCCCAGTAAGCATCATCGAGTGGACGAAGTTGAGGCATTTTTTCCCCAGCGGTCACTCAATCGTGACAATGCAACGTACATTCCGTAGATATTTCAACATTGCTCCCCCCTCCCACATGGTAGTGTTCCTTGCCTGTGGTCGATTTTTCATGGATAAACAACTTCAGGGAAAGAGTGATGTAAGAAAAAAACCCTGGCCTTCCGCGAACAGCAAGGTCACCCCAAAACATTGACGTGGTGAGACAATCTGTTTTGAGATCTCCCCAACGGTCTGCCTACAAACTCGCATTTGATCTTGGGTTGTCTACTCGTTGTGTGAGACGAATCTTCCATGAAGAATTGAAAATTTCATCCCTACATAAAATTGTTTATGGTATAGGAACTTTATCCACGCAATTTTATTGCTCGTGAAAAATGCATGTGAGGCGATTTGGGGCTTGTCTGACGACAAACTTGTTTCCTTCAGTGATGAAGCTGCTTCCCATCTTTCGAGATCTATAAATAAGCAAAACATGCGCTATTGGACTCCTGAAAACCCCAGAGAACTTCATCAACGTCCTCTACATGCATTACGTGTAACTGTTTGGTGTGCACTATCGGAAGTTAGCATAATTAGCCATGTTTTTTTTAAAGAAAACGAACAGCAGTATCTGTGACATCTAACCGTTATGTCAACATGATCAATGAGTGTTTCCTGTCAACACTAAACCAGATGGGTGTGGAAAATGTGTGCTTCCAGCAGGACGGTGCCACAGCACACACAGCGCATGCATCAATGACTGTTTTGCGACAGAACTTCCCAGGACACCTGATCTCCTTGAAGGGTAATCTGCATTGGCCAACACGGTCCTCTGATTTATCACCATGTAACTATTTTTATGAGGATATCTGAAATCAATTGTTTACAACAATCGTTTGGCATCTTAACTCACCTGAAAAACAACATTCTTCGAGCTTTTACAAACATACCCATCGATATGCTGGAAAGAGTTGACCGAAACTTCAGAGTTCGATTAACTCAGTGTATAGAGAAGAATGGACGCCATCTTACTGATATCATCTATAAAACTGGTAAAAAATAATATTTAAATGTTGTACTAGTTGCATTTCAAAGAATTACATGTATATCTGCAGTACTTGTGTTTTAATTGATATTCTAAATAAGCAAGTTTCTTTGCCCCATCCTGTACATATAAATATAATAAGAATTAATGTTAAAAGAGATGTGTGCATCCAGGCAGCAGTTTTCATGAAATCATGCTGCATTGAAAACAAATTTTCTGTTCCTATTTGCTTGCTTCCACATGAGAATAGAGTTAGATAGAAATTCGGTTTTTAATATGGGGAAAATTTAACTATCTAAAAAGAAGCACTCTTCATATGAGCAAAAATAAAATTTATTTTTGTTTAAAAGGATTTATCTTTCATCAACCGAGGCCAGAACAGATGAAAATGTAGTATCAGAACAGATACTACACTTTGTATTAGTTGAAAAAAATATTAAAATTTGAAGCCTGAAAACGCATTCCCGAGTGCAAGATTCCATACATACTTCTATGTCAAGTTTTCAGTCAGGAAAGTCAGTTTCTTAGTATGTTGACGACCCCAAGTTAAGCAACACCAAACAAACTTTGCATGGATGTTAAATGCAAACCTGACCCCATGCTGTACTTCTTTCATAAAAGCCAGAACAGGCCTATTTATAGAGAGTGTTTTTTTTTAATTTTTATTCACTCCAAACAAGGCAGACTGCTACTTGAATGTAAAGGGGTTACTATTTGGGACCATGTCTATAGGAAGATTACATAGAGAGTTGAGCATCAAGATTTCTGTTCACATTAAATTTAAATTTCTGCATGTTAGTACAGTCAGGAAAGTGAGAAATATGGAGATAATTCTAAAGGTTGGCAGTTGGGAGAAGAAACTATTGGAATAGAAGACTTTCCGGCATCTTTAGGCCTCTACAGTAAAGGGGTGGGATTTTGCTGCCTGTTGGCTTAATGGAGAGTATTTACATCGAGTGGACTAGTACTTTTGAGTACGTCAGAGCACATTCCAATGAAGTACTCGTAAAATAGACACAGGGATGCAACATTGTGGCGATGAGAGTGGGGATTAGAACTTGATTGATAATGTGGAACCCATTAGATTGAAGATTATTTTTTGTAGTCTGTCTAATAGGGAAAAACTAATAGTAGATGCACCAGCCCAAATGTGGTAACAATACTCCATGAATGAGCGAATGGTATCTTTGTAGAGATAAAGAACTTTTATTACGAACATTTCTTTCTTTCTTACATTCATGGTTAAAATTGTTGCCGGTTGGTTTTACAAATTAAAAAAAAAAACATTTCTTAGAGGTCAGAATCCTTACTAGCATGGGAACACTGGTTTTATGATGAACAGCATAAATGGTTCTGAAATCTGTAAATAACAAGAATATCTTAGAAATACTGGGGTATTTTCCAATGTTCTACAAGTTAGGTTTCTTGTTATCAGCAAAGCATACAACAGTTTTGGAATTGATCTATATTGAGGTTCCTAATCTTTTACAATTCAATAATATTAATATATACGATGTTTTATATAACATTTTGTTTAAATTGTTGTTGACATTTTTCTTTGATGTACCTATTATTCAAAATTTATCAAGATTTGTACTCCAAAAAAAAAAAAAAATTAGAGAATTTTGTAACCATAGCAATAGTTTCTTAGGAAAACAATAGATGGAGAGTAATGTAGGATGCTGTAAAACATGTATACACTTCTGTTATAAAATCCCTTTAAATGTTGTGTTTGATAATTTATACATAGAAATAATGAAAACGACTTTTCAACAACTTTATCTTAGTACTAGCAGGTCGCTTGGTGTTGCCCGGTCGTAAAATACACATAAATATTACATTTTATTTAATGCAGATTTCTTATTTATTATTATCCAATATATAGTAATACTTTCAAAAGTTTGAAAAATGTATGATTTGGTTACCATCCTCAACGTATATATATATATATATATATATATATATATATATATATATATATATATATATATATATATTTAAACGTCCTAAGATTTGGGGCGAAGAAAAAAAATGTAAACAAAGGGCAAATAACTCCTTTCTTATATTAAGAGAAAACGCTCAAGGAGCTAAATAAAAAAAATAAACCGCTAATAAAAAATAAAATAATTTTTTTTTTTAAATTCAAACAATCTTATATATATATATATATATATATATATATATATATATATATATATATATATATAACGTTTAACTCTTGAGCCTTAATCGTTAATTATCTCTCCAGCATTGTTACTGTCTGAGCTACTATGCATATGAAATATGAAAAATTAAGCGACTTTGAGCTATAGTAGCTTAATTTTGAGCATGCACAAAAGAAACAGCAGGAGTAATGTTTTTTATACTCTACCAAACCCATCTGTTTGGTTTTCAATTTTGACCCCTTAGCCACAATTGTTACAGACTAAAAGCCAAATCGAAAATGTGTTACAGGTCCAAATACCCTATATATCAAATTTCAACTCTGTAGATCAAATATTCAAAGGAGTGTTTCGAAGATACTTTTCGCATACACTCCGACAAAGTCACACGCACACACACACACACACATGTGTATATATATATAATAATCGTCACAACACTAATATATATATATATATATATATATATATATATTAGTGTTGTGACGATTAATCAGAATCGTAACTATTTTCCGATACAATTCTTTTCTTTTACTCATCTTTTTTTAAATTTTGATTTTCGTTGAAGAAAAATCTTCCACTTGTAATATTAAAAAAATAAATATTTATTGATTAAAACTTCCAGTAAAACTAAAATCTATAGATCACCCTCTAAGGAATATACAAATTAGTTACCATTCGTATGATTCATATGGATATGTGAACGTAGTCGGTTACATATCCATAACTGAGTATATTAAAAGTTCGTTTTAATAATTTTTAAGTAGAAAAAGTAGACATATAAATGTCAGAACGATAAAAAAAAAAAAAAAAACTTTATAGGATTTACAGAAAAAACTTATTCTTACGATTGTTAAAATTGCCCAGAAATTTTAGATGATTTGTTTTTGAATATGTGATATGAAGCATTTAAATTCGAACCAGAGTGGAAGCACCCGCATATTTCTTATAAAAAATTAAAACACTGCAATATTTGTTATCTACTTTGACCTTGATAAGGACAGAATGCTTTTCTTCAAAAGTTGGTTGTGAATGGTGGAATTCATGAGGTACACTACTTACTTTTACAGTAGGCAATATTGATAAACGAAAGAACCTTTTTTCTTTTAAAAAACGTGAGTGTAAAAGCAAAAACTGTTGAGCATCTTAGATTACAAATGCATTTTTTTTATTCGATTGGTTCAAAACGAAAACGAAATGAGATAACCCTGTTTTCTTCTTGTAATTATGGTCTCATTTTAAAATCTTATTGATTGTTGCTATTTTGACAACTTTGTTTGAAAATATGTTTTAATTCGAAACTACCAATTCTAGGTTTTAGGTCGATGATTATTGGCGAAAGAGATATATTACATAAATGTTGATAGCAATGTACACTTCTATAATATAAAGTAAATCTCTAATATTTATGTTCTGCATTAGTAAACATTTTACTCATATATGTATGTTAGGATAAATTTGTTTATAGATGAGACCCGAGTTAATTCAGGCAAGACTTTTCCATATGTTCATTAAAATCACTTATTAGCATACAATTGTTTCCGCCTTTCTCACTAATATACATTTTCTTTATACAAGATATTTACAAGATTATTACAAGATTTCCAGCTACGGTATAACTGGAATGTTTTCTCAATCATTAAATCATTTCTCTCCGATAGGCTCATAAGAGTAGTGGTCGATGGACAAAAATCAGAGGCCTGCAGTATTAATGCTGGAGTCCCTCAGGGGTCAATCCTGGGCCCAACTCTCTTCCTGATCTACATCAATGACCTCCCTAAACACATACTTAAATCATTCGTTGACATCTATGCTGATGACACGACCATCTACGGCAACACATCAAAGGCTGTAAATGACAACGTTCTCTCTGATTCTCTCTCCTCTGATCTCGAGCGCGTGGTTCAGTGGGGGAAAACGTGGCTGGTTACCTTTAATGCATCCAAAACCAAACTCCTATCCTTACATCATCAACGCTCTGATCCCCATCTGGCATCAATTGGGATGGATGGCTCTCGTCTGGGAGAGGCCCCATGTTTTGACAAGCTTCTGTGTTTGACCTTTACTCCTGATCTGAAATGGAACACGTACATCAAGTCTGTTGCCAAGGTCGCTGGAAAGATGGTGGGATCCTTCTACCGCTCCAGAAGATATCTCACTACTGATGCAATTCTCTATCTATATAAAAGCCAAGTACGTCCAAGGATGGAATATTGCCACCATATCTGGGCAGGAGCTGCTAAAAACAGCCTAACCTGCCTTGACAGAGTACAAAATAGACTTCGTGGCTTAGTGGGGGATGCCCTTTTCTCTACCCTGCAACCTCTCTCCCACAAAAGAGACGTTGCGAGCCTATCCTTGTTTTATCGTTATTTCCATGGCAGGTGCTCGTCTGAACTCCAATCTCTGGTCTCCCCTCGCCAATCTTTCACGAAAAACACCCGTCTAGCTGAATCCACTGTGAAAAATTTCCCCCACTCTTTATCTGGGCCTAAATCAAAACGTGGATTCCATGAACAAAGCTTCTTTCTTAGAACTGCACGCCCGTGGAACTCTGTTCCGTCTGCCTGCTTCCCACCTGACTACAACTTGGATGTCTTCAAGTCCAACGTCAACAAATTCCTAATGAACCACCCTCTTAAGTAAACACTTCATCAAATCTCCACACTAACATAATGTACTTGCAATAACCCTTAATCCTGCGTGGCTTCCGGGCCTTGATAAATGGTGACCACTGTGTAAAAAAACAAAAATTATAAAATCAACGTTTCTTTTTCTGGCGGAGGCTTCCTCGATGCTTAAATGAACTTTTAATATTCATTTATTTTTTAATATTTTTTCTTTTTCCTGACAATACTTTTCTAAGTCAAATACGCTTTAATTATAATTTTGCCTTTGCATATTCATATCATGAGATGTTCATCTGTTTTAAACCATATTTATATGCTATCGATAAACACATTGACGGGTTTAATTTTCTCAAACTGCATGACTCATTAGATGCTGTCATTGATCGCTTGACTATTTTAAGTGGTCCTTATTTCCCTAGAAGCACAAACACGATATCTGTACGAGTCTAGCTTTTCATCCAGTAGTTTTGTTTATTTCGATCCCTGTGAAAACAACTATTTATCTAATGCTATTACCTATGCAAACATAACTACAAACAACAAAATTTTAATATTATATACGACGTTACTTTATAATAGTTAATATGATGTTGGAAACGTGTGTGTATGTATATCTATCTATCTATCTAGATATATATATATATATATATATATATATATATATATATATATATACTCACATGTGTGTGTATGTATATATATAGATGCACATATGAGTATATGTTGTTAATCCTCAGGAACTTATATGTAAAAGGAAATAAGAAAATTTTTTTTGGTATATTATTGGTATTTAGAAAAGGAGGATATTACTTTTTTTTTTCCTCCTTTTGTATCTTAACTGCATTACAGTGAATATATCGCATTATACATACAAAACAGGTTCTCTTGAAAAGAAAAAGGGAAAAATTAGTCTGTTTACGTAGGAAAGATAAGAAGCAATGAAATATCTTTTTTTCAGTTGATTATACGCCAAAGTTTAGAATCTTACCACTCTGAACTTTCATATTTATCAGCTATGAAAGAGAGAAGCATTTACTTTCGTTTATATTTATTAGAGAATGTTCAAAGGATTATTATTTTTTTTAAAATGAAGGATAATACCATATTTGGTAGTTAGTGAGAACTTTGGTAAATAGTATTATTGAATCCGAATGTGCTGCATAGCATGAAAATTACAATAATAATAATAATAACTAGCGGGGCATGTGGAAATTCCACAGGGGACTCATTCATATGTAATATATTTATGTTGGCATTACGTAGATGTTCAGTGTAAATGGAGACGCTCTGCTATTATTGAAGCTTTTTTGTTAAAACTGCAAAAGTATTTATTTAAGCTAGCACGAACGCCTAGCAAAGCCCGGTCGTAAAGTACGTTTAAATATGATATTTTAATTTTTGCAGATTTTGTATCTATTATTATAGAGTTAATGTTCTATCGATTTTTATATATTATAAAGTTGTGATTTCAAAAATTAAAAAAATATATCCATATGACTTGGGTGCATTAGTTTGAATCGAAACCGAAATAAAAACTTATATATATATAACTTAAGTTTCTTCAGCCATAATCGAAACTGAAACCAAAATTTATGAAGAATTCTTGGTAAAATTATTTATGACAAGAAATGGAAGTAATTAAACGACCCGGATGTAAGTGTGACACAGAAAATAACGCATACGCTATCGATTAATATATAGATAACAATGAACTTACAACAAACTGCAACAGAAGTGAAACAAAAAGACGGAACCAAGAAAACTGGAACACCAAAACTGTAAATTGCCCCTCCTCCCCCCAAAACTGGAGTCAGCACGACTTACACCGCATCCAATAGTCAAAAGGTGAAAAAGGATGGAAAGACCAAGGAGGGAAAGCACTAACCAGACTTCCACTGGATGAGTGCACAAAGAATTCTGATATTGGGGAAGTATATTGTTACCCAAATCCCAGTGAAGACCAAGGGTCACTGCCAACAAGAAATCACTGGTAAGTGGTTGTTGCCATAGTGCAAATTAATTTGTGAAGGTTATCGAAAAAGATGAACAGTACTGGAAATCTGAGGAGACTTGTTGTCACTCAGACTCCAGGGAATACTGCAGGTTGTTCTCAAAGCGACATCTTTGATAATGGCCTTTGTGAAAACACTTAGTGAGCAATAATAATAATAAATAATGGTAATGTCAGTATCTATTAGCATCACACCAAATTGTCATGAAGAATCAAGGGGGATGGTAAGACCAAGGAAGGAAAGCATTAACCAAACCTTTGGAAATACTTATAATTACCCAAATTCCAGTAAAGACGAATGGTTGCTAGAAATAAGTCAATGGCAAGTTGCTGTTGCGATAATGCAAAATCATTTACAAAGGTTATCAAAAGAGGTGGAGAGTACTGAAAATCTGGAGAGACGTTGTCACTCAGACTCCAGGGAACACCATCAGTTGATAGCCTGCTTGAGAACTCATAGTTAGTATAAATAATAATAATGAAAATATTGTATGGCTTAATGTACTCTGATGAACTCATAGCACTTGTGCCCTCAATATTTCCAGCAACGGTATAACTGGAAATGTTTTCTCAATCATTAAATCATTTCTCTCAGATAGGCTCATAAGAATAGTGGTAGATGGACAAAAATCGGAGGCCTGCAATATAAATGCTGGAGTCCCTCAGGGGTCAATCCTGGGCCCAACTCTCTTCCTGATCTACATCAATGACCTCCCTAAACACATACTTAAATCATTCGTTGACATCTATGCTGATGACACGACCATCTACGGCAACACATCAAAGGCTGTAAATGACAACGTTCTCTCTGATTCTCTCTCCTCTGATCTGGAGTGCGTGGTTCAGTGGGGGAAGATGTGGCTGGTTACCTTTAATGCATCCAAAACCAAACTCCTATCCTTACATCATCAACGCTCTGATCCCCATCTGGCATCAATTGAAATGGATGGCTCTCGTCTGGGTGAGGCCCCGTGTTTTGACAAGCTTCTGGGTTTGACCTTTACTCCTGATCTGAAATGGAACACGTACATCAAGTCTGTTGCCAAGGTCGCTGGAAAGATGGTGGGATCCTTCTACCGCTCCAGAAAATATCTCACTACTGATGCAATTCTCTATCTATATAAAAGCCAAGTACGTCCAAGGATGGAATACTGTTGCCATATCTGGGCAGGAGCTGCTAAAAACAGCCTATCCTGCCTTGACAGAGTACAAAATAGACTTCGTGGCTTAGTGGGGGATGCCCTTTTCTCTACCCTGCAACCTCTCTCCCACAAAAGACACGTTGCGAGCCTATCCTTGTTTTATCAATATTTCCATGGCAGGTGCTCGTCTGAACTCCAATCTCTGGTCTCCCCTCGCCAATCTTTCACAAAAAACACCCGTCTAGCTGAATCCACTGTGAAAAATTTCCCCCACTCTATATCTGTGCCTAAATCAAAACGCGGATTCCATGAACAAAGCTTCTTTCTTAGAACTGCACGCCTGTGGAACTCTGTTCCGTCTGCCTGCTTCCCTCCGGACTACAACTTGGATGTCTTCAACTCCAATGTTAACAAATTCCTAATGAACCGCCCCCTTAATTAAACACTTCATCAAATCTCCACACTAACGTAATGTACTTGCAATAACCCTTATCCCTGAGTGGCTTCCGGGCCTTGATAAGTGGTGATCACTGTGTAAAAAAAAAAAAATTAAAAAAAAAATGAACACACTTTTAGCTAACCCGATAAACAGAAAAATCACAACCTTTACTGTCCTGTTATCATGAGAGCATCTTTCCAGGCATTACCTCCTCCTTTGAGGATGTAATGCAGTATCTGTCAGGATTTATTAGTTAGATTTGTCTTGTTGTATAAGACTCTTAGAAGATTTTAGTTTACACGTTTTTCCAGATCTCCTTAACACTAACCAAGTCTAATAATATTAAACCAGCAGTGACAATGTATATTTTTATACTGTTCTTCTCATCGTTCTTTATTTTGTTGGCTTCTAAACGTTCACGTTTCTTCTCTTTTTCTATTTATCGCATTTATAAACACCTATCCTAGCATAACGTTTTCAGTTACATTAAATATCTTGCACCTCTACCTTCATTGACATTTTTATTTTAATATTATTAAACTAGTTTGGTTGTTTTGTTTTACGGCATATCAAGCCTTTTTGGAATTGTTGAATGCAGTAATTTTGGAAAAGGTTTTAATACTTCAAGTTCTCAATGTCTTCAAATATTTATTCATGGCCTTTGGTTGTTGTTGTTTTGTTTTTAACTTTGCATGACATGATTGAATTTTGGGTACTCTTGCATAATTTAACCCGAATTCTCGTGAATTCTCATCAAGCATGAATCGGGCGAGACCGGCAATCATCGGTGTCAGCCGAGCGCGTCGTAGCAGACGCAGACTAATGACCCCCCCCTCCCAAAAAAACTACAAATGCAAATAATCAAAAATAACAAAAAAAAACCTACCTTGAAAAATGAAAATATGTTTATTTCATTTTAGTATTTAATTTATTTTTAATTTTTTTCAAAATATTTATCAACAGAAATTTTGTTGTTTTTTTTTTTTTTCTCCATGAAAAGATTTTTTAACCGTATAATTGTTAGGTGTAAGTACAAGTTTTTTTGTTTGTTTGTTTGTTTTGTTTTGTTTTTTGTAGCTGTATTTTTCTTTCTTGTTTTTTTTTTTTTTTTTGTTTTTTTTAAGACTTGTTGTTCAATCAAGTTCTTTTGGTGGCACTGTCCATTTGTACATCTCCAGGAGAAACACGCAATCTTTTTTTAAGTAAACATTTGTGTTTTGCACCTCATTTTTTGGGGACAGCAATTTCTTCTCCTGACAATATGAGATTGTCTGCATCGATATTTTCATATCTTTTTCTAACATGTATAGATTTATTTTCTTGCCTGTCATTTTTCTGTTTAGTGAGTTTGAAAATATATTTCTTTATCAGCTTTTTTTTTTTTTTTTTTTGGTTTGGTCGCTTTCTTCCAATTCGAATGTCGTTTGCTTCCATTTAGATAGCGCTTTTTCATTGGGCTAATCAAACTCGCAAAAATTCAATTAAGATAAATAAATAATAAATAAGTAACTAATCAGAAAATAAAAAGTCGCCCCCCCCCCAATATCACCTTAAAAATTACTAAAAACATAACAGAAAAAAAATTAAATAAAATAAAAAGTTGAGTTAGCGTTTCAACATTTGAACAACGCTCGCAGCTGACACCGATGATTGCCGGTTTTGCCCAATCCATGCTTGACGGGAATTCACGAGAATTCGGGTCAAATTATGCAAGAGTACCGAATTTTGCAAAGGGAAAGAAAAAAAATATATATCAATATTCAAGTGTATTTTGAGCCAGGAAGCCAGTATCTTCAGAGCCTGATCTGGTAGCACTAGATATTAGACTGGAATAGAGTTAAGCTAGAAAATGACTATTGTGGGGAAGGGCCCAAATAACCTATAAAAGTTTGATTTTTTTATAAGTATATAGTGTTACATTTGAATTTTAATAAAAGCTATAAAATATATAAAAAATGAGTAAACACTTTATTATGTAAAATCCTTTAAGTAACTTTTCACATTTGCAAGTGTGCACACAATGTACAGCATTTAACCTTGTAACTACATATAAGTCAAGTGTTTATTAGAAATTGGAAACAAGTTTCTTATCTATTGTTTGAAAATGTTCGCATTGGGTGATATGCTTCAATTAAATAAAATAGAACAAAAACAGAAAACGAAATCTGGTGAAGGTGAAAACGATACCAAAAAACGAAAAACTGTGCTAAAATTGAAAAACAAAATGAAAAGTTGAAAAAAATAAAAGTAGTAACTATTTTTTGTTTTTAACAAAGGAGTCACCACTTATCAAGGTCCAGAGGCCGCTCGAGGATAACTGTTAATGAGTGTACAGTAGTCAATGGGACAATAGCATAGTAATCATTAGTAGTGGAAATTTGATAAATTGGATTACTCAAGGGGACAGGTCAGCAATAACTTGCTTATGTTGGACTTGAAGGCAACCACATTGTAGTCAGCTGGAAAGCAGGGAAATGCAAGAGAGTTCCACAGGCGTGCAGTTCTAAGAAAGAAGCTTTGTTCATGGAATCTACATTTAGGTTTAGGCACAGATAAAGAGTTGGGGAAATAAGTGATAGTGATTTCAGCTAGATTAATGTTTTTTGTGAAAGTTTGGCGAGGGGAGGAACATAGATTGGAGCTCAGACGAGCACTTGCCATGAAAATAATAAAGCAGGCTGGCAACTTCTCTTCTGTGAGAAAGAGGTTGCATGGAAGAGAAAAGGGCATTCTCTTCCAGGCTACAAAATCTATTTTGAACTCTGTCAAGGCAGAATAAGGTTTTTATAGCAGCTCCTGTCCAAATGTGGCAGCAGTACTCGATCCTTGGATGTCTTTGGCTTTTATACAGATAGAGAATTGCATCAGCAGTGAAATATCTACTGGAGTGGGAGAATGCTCACGCCATTTTTTTTCAGCAACCTTGGCAACAGATTTGATTTAAGTATTACAGTTTTTACATACTGAGAATGAATTTAGAAATATACAGATTTACAATTAATCAGACGATGGTGATCCGTTGAATCAATGTTGATGGTACATTTAGGGCCATTAACTGATTCTCAAGTTGAATTTTTGAGATGAAGATTAATTATTTGGATTATTCGAACTACTGTTCTCATCTTGAGTGTTATTTTCACAATGTTTTAGACAATATAACCTAAGACATTCTTAGGTATATCCTGTTAAAGTCTGGAATCTACATGGAATTTTGAACATAACCCTTTATTTAATCAATAGGAGCAGCACGCTCTAGTTCTGTCAGCCATGATCAGGTAGAAGCCTTATTATATTCTTAGTATCGCTCATACTAAGGAGTGAACTTTCAACTTCTAGAAGAGTTTAACTTACAACCAAATGTTACTTAGTACTTTATCCTTTACACCACAGATCCTTGTAGAGTTTACATCAACTGAAATGTTGTGAAAATAACACTCAAAATGAGAACAGTAGTTCAAAGAATCTAAACAATATAAATTAATTCGATATTTAACAAAATATTTATTGGTAATTTTTGGTAGGTTTCGACATGGATTCTACTTGTACAGCTGTTTATATGATCGAAAGGAGACAATTATAAATAAGGAAATTTAATTGTAAATCATCCGATTATTTTAGTGCACTATTGCTATGAAAACTATTATATATATATATATATATATATATATATATATATATATATATATATATATATAAAGACTTTCACTAGACTATCTATTCACGTGTAATCACCTGTTTCTTCACCATATTCCCTCTGCTTCACTTTTTGTTATCAAGTAAGATCTTTGACTTACTTGCAGTTTCATCAAATACTTTTGTATGCAAAATCCGATCCTGCATTTTGCTAATTACTACCCTTTGATGAGAAGGAAAGCATTTCTTCAAAACTCTGCGGATTAAGGACTATCCAGTCATCAAGTGTTTCCCTTTTCAGATTAAATATGTTTTTAACTCTTTTTCAAAGTGTTTTTTAACATGTTTTATTAACTGTTTGCTCTTTTATATATATATATATATATATATATATATATATATTTTTACACAGTGGTCACCACTTATCAAGGCCCGGAAGCCACTCAGATATAAGGGTTATTGCAAGTACAGTACGTTAGTGTGGAGATCTAATGAAGTGTTTACTTAAGAGGGCGGTTCATTAGGAATTTGTTAACGTTGGACTTGAAGACATCCAAGTTGTAGTCCGGAGGGAAGCAGGAAGACGGAACAGAGTTCCACAAGCGTGCAGTTCTAAGAAAGAAGCTTTGTTCATGGAATCCACGTTATGATTTAGGCACAGATAAAGAGTGGAGGAAATTTTTCACAGTGGATTCAGCTAGACGGGTATTTTTCGTGAAAGATTGGCGAGGGGGGGGGACAAGAGATTGGAGTTCAGACGAGCACCTGCCATGGAAATAACGATAAAACAAGGATAGGCTCGCAACGTCTCTTCTGTGGGAGAGAGGTTGCAGGGTAGAGAAAAGGGCATCCCCCACTAAGCCACGAAGTCTATTTTGTACTCTGTCAAGGCAGGATAGGCTGTTTTTAGCAGCTCCTGCCCAGATATGGCAGCAGTATTCCATCCTTTGACGTACTTGGCTTTTATATAGATAGAGAATTGCGTCAGTAGTGAGATATCTTCTGGAGCGGTAGAAGGATCCCACCATCTTTCCAGCAACCTTGGCAACAGACTTGATGTACGTGTTCCATTTCAGATCAGGAGTAAAGGTCAAACCCAGAAGCTTGTCAAAACACAGGGCTTCTCCTAGACGAGAGCCATCCATTTCAATTGATGCCAGATGGGGATCAGAGCGTTGATGATGTAAAGATAGGGGTTTGGTTTTAGATGCATTAAAGGTAACCAGCCACGTTTTCCCCTACTGAACCACGCGCTCGAGATCAGAGGAGAGAGAATCAGAGAGAACTTTGTCATTTACAGCCTTTGATGTGTTGCCGTAGATGGTCGTGTCATCAGCATAAATGTCAACGAATGATTTAAGTATGTGTTTAGGGAGGTCATTGATGTAGATCAGGAAGAGAGTTGGGCCCAGGATTGACCCTTGAGGGACTCCAGCATTAATACTGCAGGCCTCTGATTTTTGTCCATTGACCACTACTCTTATGAGCCTATCGGAGAGAAATGATTTAATGATTGAGAAAATATTTCCAGTTATACCGTAACTGGAAATCTTGTAAAGTAGGCCCTTATGCCATACCTTGTCGAAGGCCTTTGATATGTCAAGAGCAATTGCCCTAGAAATATATATATATATAAATATTTTTCTGGTACCAAAGGTACTTAAGTTTTTTTTTTTTTACTGATAAACACTAAAAAATTTATATAAAATTATATAACTTTGAATATGGTCACTAAAACTAGATCGCAAGCTAGGTTTGGGCAATTTTCAGAACTAGTGAGTTCCCCTAGGGTTAATCACCCAAGGAGGTCGGATAAATCTCGACAGAGTCAAGCAGGGTCATTAGTAATACAGAAGTAGGAACTCTTTCATTCGTAGTGGCAAATGAGGCTTGTTTGGCCAAAAATAATTTTAATGTTGCTCCCTGTGATTATTATTATGTAAAACAAGCAATATTCTTGTAACATCAAAATCGAACGTGAAATTGAAGAAAGCAAGTTGATACAGCGATAATCATTATTCTCTTTTATGGTTACTGAAATGTTACTCACTAGTTTATACATAATATTACATGTATTTACAGAAAATTTTATAGGAAGATATAATATTTTATGCATTGATTTTCAGTATTTATTAAGACAGTGCTCAATACATACGTAGAGTTAGGTAGTAAGTTATGAAAATATATATTACAATTAAGCTACACAGGATTTGTTACGCTATTTCATAACTTACTATATATATATATATATATATATATATATTACTCTATTTTCACAAATATCAAGTACTACATGTGGAAAAAGGCTTACTGCACTCCATTCTGTATATGTGTGCATATGCATGTATATACAGAAAGGGGAAGAGCTATAAAAATTGGTAGAAGAGCTATCTAATTTTTCAACAAAAATGCCTAGATTTGATTGCAACAAATTCATAGCGAAGAGAGATTCACAGACCGATAATTGTTTTTACTTTCCCCTTTGGAGTATTTCCTTTCAATTTTGTGTACGAATTTAAGAACCTCTAAACAAAACATGAATGATATCATTTTCACTTTCATTGTGCTCAAAACTCGCATACGTTGTAGATGTATCATTTTTCCATTTAATTTTTTCTACCTTTTTTTATATTCATTTACAAAGGTCAATTTAATCGTGGAAGAATAATACAAAAAAAAAAAAAAAATAGTAATAGTTTTCTTTTTCGATTCATGTTTGTTTTCTTTACCCAGAACGTCAAAATACAAATGGCAGAAGAGTTTTAAATTTTTGAACAATTCATAAGAAAAGAAATAAATTTTTCTTCGATCTAAAGATTTGTGTCATCAATAATGATTCTTATTCTTTATAATAAATTGTTGCATAGTAATAAAATTTAAAAAAAAAAACTATCGTTGGCCACGGTCTACTGCTTGTATTCAGATCAAACCTGAACGCTTGCAAAGTACCAACCTTTCGTCTTTCAATTAAAACATTCTTGACATGCTTCTTCAACTCCATCAAATAATTCAAATCAGTTACCTCTATAATTTTTTCGTTGAACAAAATATACCATCATCTGATGAAGCAAGGCCTTGACTATAGGCTTGATGTGGCAGAATCTCAGCAACAAGATAAAAGAACAGTATGATTTGGATATTTTTCGATGTATCTCTACTTTTTCTCTGTGTGTGTGTTTTCCCTATGGACTTCAATTTTTTGTTAATTTCACACAAATATAGTTCATGTGTCTTAGTAGTGTTCTTAGATAGGTTTTGTATCAGAATTCCTACAATATCAAAAATCGATAATGAAAAAAATTCTATTAAAAAAGAAACAGTCTGGTTTTGACCAAAGTTAACAACCTTTATACAGCCTAAGGCTGACAAATGCATTTGAGAAGTTTTATCAGTACACAAATACAAAGGACTTGTGTATTATAAAATCAATAGTAGGTTCTTTGATAAGACAGGACGCGTTCGAAATGAATGTTTCTGTTTACTGCACAACTGAAGTATGATACTTTACATTTAAACTTTAATTCAAGCCATTATATAAAAATAATTTTATAAAATAAACTGAAGGTTCTCTGCAGAGTAATGTAGACTACAATGTATTGTGGACTAAGTTACTGCAGGGAGGCATGTGAAGCCTTCTCATAGTGCACCGTGGTGGACCCCGACTTGAGCAGGTAATAAATCGATTTGATTGAAGAATGGTCAATTTTACCGATTTCAATGACAATAAAAGTATTGGAAATGTAGAACATGTTCATCTTTCTTTACTCCCAGGCAACATCAGATCTTCCTGTCAGTATATATATATATATATATATATATATATATATATATATATATATATATAAAAAAGATCATTATCTTAACAGAGTGCAAACATTTTTTCCAACTTAGTCTTGGCAAAATATCCTGATATAATTATATTGATTTTTTTTTCTTTGAATAAATTCTTAGCGATTATGTTAAGCAAGCATTATTTTTTATCTTTTCTTGTGGGGATAACAAAAATGAATATTGATTAGATTATGTAAAATGTAGAATCAGACAAGAAGACATTCAATATCAACATTGCACTTATAATTGCTAATTAAGTACTATTAGACTGGGCTACTGTGTCAGAAGATTTGGAGGAAAATGATAAGTTAATTAAGACGTAATTTTTACAAATTATTATAAACTAGCGGGACCTGTAAAAATTCCACAGCAACATCTTTCATATGTAATATATTGTTGCTGGGCATTCTTTGGATGTTCAGCACGAATAGAGACCCCGCGATATTATTGTAGCCCTTTTGTTAAAACTGTAAAAGTATTTATCAAAGTAATCTGGTTAATGTAGTGTCAGAATATATTTAGTATTACCAATATACTTATCTCCAATATACATATAAGGATATTGACATATGTCAATTGTATGAACACCTGGCATGAACGGACACCCAGTGGTATTATTATACCATCTTTAGATAGAACAGATACTACCCTTGGATCCTAGCCAGATGGTATATGATGGATGTGTTATTCTCAAATTCATAGAAGACTTTGAATAACCTATAATTGGAGCAGCTAAAACAGACATACATGTATAGCAATTCTTTTTTTCATTTCGTGAGTTGCTGATGAATTGTTCGGATTTTTCAAATCTACTGAAATTAAACCATGGTACGTCTCTGAACTATATAACAGTTTTTATATAATTTGCAAACACACACACACACACATGTGAATGTGTGTGTGTAAAGCTTATGTGAGAGAACCCTTGCAAAATGCTCAATTATTAAGTAAAAATTTTAAAAAGAGTGTAATATTTATTTATGCATATATGTATTACGGAAGATCAGGGCAAAATTGATACTGTTGTTTTCAAATGCAAGCTATAGTTGGTCTCCTATGCCAGACATTTATCAGCCTCTGTTTATGGTTGTCTTCCCGGAAAACAGACAAAAACAAAGGCTGATGAGAGTTCAGCATTAGGATACCAACTGTAGGTATCGATGTTGTCCCCATCTTCTATTATATATATATATATATATATATATGAGAAAATAAAATAAAACTGTAAGTTGAAATTTACAATTAAATTTATTATTCGACGGAATACTCCCAAAAGCAATTTTCAAAGTCCTTATTCTGCAGTGTTTCAAAGAATGCTACTCTTACTATTCTTCTCATCAGAAGACACAAAGAAATGAGCAAATTATATTTGTAGATGGACTAGAATTTTCTTAATTTTATTGATTGCAGACTATTATCCTCATCTTTTCTTAGTTGTTGTTTCATGACGTTTTGGCCAACTATTCCTATAGCCTTCGTCAGAAACGTGGTGAGATGACAACTATGGATGCCAGTAATTGCTGAGAATGCAGTTACGAGATTTGGAGTTCCTATCCCATTGCGGTTACCACCTCTCTATTTAATATGCATTCCAGCAACTCACTTATGACACACAGGAGACTTATTGGTCTATACTGAGAGGGAGACGACTTATTACCTGAATTCTTAAATACAGGGCATACTGATGAGGTTTTCCAGAGTGTTGGAAAGCACTTCTTCTTAAGGCAACGCTTAAAGAGTTTTGTAAGTATTGGAGCAAGTTCTGGTTGTAGCTTTTTTAACACTATAACTGGAATACCGTCAGGGCTAGTTGCTTTACTGGAATTAAGGTTCTTGATTAGCTTGGCGACCTCATGCACAGATATTTGTATGTTACCTAGCGTGTTGTGTGCTATAGGAGGAAATACGGGGAATTGATGGCCTTTGTCGCATAGGGTAGAATTTGCTGCAAAGTTCTTGGCAAATAGTTTGGCCTTGTCTGATGCTGACGAGATGACCTCTGGTCCATTGATGATGGTTGGGATAGAACGCACGCTGCTGTTCAGGATCCTATTTGTTATTTGCCAAAACTGGTGGGAACCAAGCCGCTGCTCAGCTACTTTGGATTTAACGGACTGAGCATATAGCTCTCTAGCATTTTTTATTACTCTTTTACAGTGGTTGCTGGTAGTCCTGAAAGCAGCTTTAGTCTTAGTGCATCTATTACGTTGGTAGCTATGGAAAAAGTGATTTCTGTGTGCGATGGCAGCAGCACATTCTGGGGGAACGATGGCTGGCTGTTAGGTTTTTGTTGGAATTTTTTGGATTGTATGAATTGGTCTATGCTTACAATTAACTATTCGGTCAGGTCTGATTCTATAGAGGACACATACTTTTTAAACATAGAATGCAGAGGTAGATCAGATATGAATCTACAGAAGGTATCCCAGTCAGCCATAGAGTATCCGTATACAGTATGGTGGAGAGGTACGTCTGAGGAATTATAACATTTCATTTTTATCTTAACCGATACAATGGACTAAATTAACGATAAGACTAAAGTAAATATTGTAGTAAACCTTTGAGTAAAATGAGTAATGAAAAGGAAATATTGAGATCACATAGTTAAGTATGCTATATACTAAATTAAAATAGAATTATAGTACCATTTTCATTGATAAGATTAAATAAAAAAAGAATAACAGACAATAATGATATTGGTTATTTTCTTTAATACTAAGGATAAAATCTATAAGATTTGTAATACGGATAAAAACTAGTAATAAGGATAAAAAAGGCTTAATTACGTATTTTAATTTTAAGCAGGGGTTAAGTAATTTCAAAATTGATATATTTATATTTTGTCTTATGTTTGCATTGGGAAATCAGCTCACTTTTTGCATTGATTAAATTCTTGGGTTGAGATGTCATTATCCTAACTGCCTCAGATAAGCAGAGGTTACAATATTTAAAGCCAGGTGTGTATGATTCAGATTTACATAGAATATCTCAATTAATTGAGAAGCAAATATTTTTAGATCTAAGTTTTTTTTATAAGAGTAGCTAAAGAAGTTCCCTGGTTACTATTTGGGTTTGTATTATTAAATGATGATATGTGGTTAGAGATTCTCAGTTTTATTAAAGTGAAAGTGGATTCGATATATGTTTGTTTTTGGTGCAGTTTGGTTACTGCTGCTGTTATTTTTAGAATTACATTGTTATTACGGTTAGGGTAGGAACTGAGTAAATTATTAGGGATATTTTTGTTGATCGGATTGTCAATATTATCATGGGAGTTGTCCGGCAAAAGACTATCCCTACTAATATTGTTAGTGTTATTATTTAGAGAGATGTTCAAGTTCATTATTATTTGATTGGCAATTGGGAAAAATTGGTATTGTTGGTTTGGGAGTATTTAGATGGTATCTCGGTTATAGTACATGAATACATCACGTTCTTATGGATACAGTTATTGTCAAGAGGGCATTCATTCTTTTTTTTTTGGCAATTACATTTGATTTATTGGCTAGGGAAAAGGGATTGCCCGGGCATCTTTAATTTTCTTGTTATTATATGCTATAATTGTCTGGGCTAAATTAGGCTTTGTAGCGTATGATATCTTGATAGAGTTTTTGTTCTATACTTATGTGGGTACTTAAACAATGTTTTTTAACGATATTGAAAAACTCTTTGGGGTTATTAATTACAATAATAACGTCAACCCTACCATCCACAAGCGCAGCAGCCTTCCATCTACCCTAGATAAGTATACTCCTAGAAAATGAATAAAGAGAAAAAATAATATTTGATTTAATCCCCCTCCCTTTGCTTGAATGTAAAAACTAATATCCCCAAGGAGTTTTTCAATATGCATTCGTAACTTAAAAGTTTGATGTCTCTGTTGCAATCCCTTTCATGAACGTGCGTCATAAGCAAAGATGCATCATTGAATTCTTCCATGCAGAAAGAACTGAACCGATCAGCCTTCACCGATGCATGTGGAATGTTTATGAAGCCAATGCAGTTGATTTCAGCACAGTTAGGAGAGGGGTTCGTCGATTTCAGAGTGGCAACAGAGATGTGAATGACTTATGACTAAGGCATCAAAAAGGCTGGCAAAAGTGCATTGAGAATGGTGGTGACTATACAGAAAACTAAATTCTGGTACCACTCTCATCTTCGCAGCTCTTCAACATTTTATTTTGTGACTTAAAACAATAGAAGGTTTTTCTTTTAGGGTGATCCTCATGTATTTATATATGAGAAAGAGATAGAAATCTCGAATAAGAATAGCAAAAAAGGAATAAAACGCAACATTTTTTCCTCCCGTGAAACTGTTTCAGAACTTAAAATTTTCTCACTTTGCCGTTTATTTGATAGTAAAAGTTTTTCGTTTTGTTTCTTTTTCTTTCTTCCTTGGAAAAGTTTAAGACAACTTTTATGAAGATTAAAATAAAGACATAATGCGATTAAGCCTTTGGTCTATAATCCTTATTTAAATGCTGATCAGAATTCATTTCATGATTTTAAATGTTAAGCTTAAGCGATCTTCAGAAGATATTGAAAATCACGGATTTTTGCTTAAATTTGTCCAGTCATTAGACATTAATTAATCACATTCTGAAATATCTAAATTTTTCATGCCTTCTAAAAACCTTAAAAATTACTCAAATTTCAGATTCTTTGGAGTACAGGTATTAGACATCTATCGATAAATATTGTTAAAATTTCATAAAAATCGAAAGTATTTAACTTTTTTACCTTCCCATAATACTTTGGCTTCTTTGCATGAAATTTAATTAAACTAAATATAGCTGCTTGCTGCTTGGTGGATAATGTGTTGCAAAATTAACAAATCAACAATTTATGAGTAAATCATATACAGAAAAAATATATAAAGATATATCTCTATTTATTTAAAGTTAGGTATATTCGGAAATGGAAATTGATTTGATTTACAAAGTAAAACATAAAATTACATTTAAAATATGGAAGACGTATTCCAGGCACTCAGTATAATAATATTCTAAATTATATAAAACATAAGAAAGTAAATTGCTAATCATGTAAGTGATATTTTTCTTATTAATTATAAAAGATTTTTAAAAGCCATAATTATACCTCATTTCCTGATAATTCAAATTTAATATTATTCAAGAAATCATAGATTTATTGAATTAAAATTAACATAATATAATGACCAATTTGTAGGGGAAAATGTTGTTTAATTTAATTAGATAAATGTAAATAGTGTGTACAACCAAATTCTTGATTCTCAGAAATAATCATCAGAATTTTATAATTATGGATGCACATGTGTTCCTTTTTCTGCTACTTAAGAGAAAAACATTGTAAAAAAACAAAAAAACAAATGCATATCATGTTCACTGCTGATTTAGTATTTTTAGATGACGTTTGTTTTAGCGAAATGTGGGAGATCATATGTGAATTATGGACGGCTTAATAAGAAAACATTTAGTTTCATGACTATATAGTAAGGGATTTATATTTGTCTATTCTCTACATCATCAAGAGTATGATTTACGTATGCATATGGTCAGATAAATAGAAACCGACAAGATCAAAACAAAAACAAAACACCCAAACAAATGATATAAAAAAAAAATGGCGAATAAAAATTATTTCACATCGAAAAGCTTTTTACGTTTCAGCAAAATGTATACACCTTATTCAGATATGTAAAAATAGAATACTGGAAAAATCATTTTCACCTTATTCATATTCTGTTAAGAGACGAAGGAGTAAAAGGAAAAAGGGAATACAGGGGAGGAGGACGAGATGGGGATTGAGTATTATGTGGAATGAAACCAAAGAAATACATTTCTTTTTCTGTAATTATCTCTTTATTTCCACTGTATGCATAGTTCTCCCTATCAATAAACATTTGTAATAGGATATAATAAAAAATACATCTGTATATAACATACATAGTGTTATTCGATATATTTATTACTTATGCCCATATTTCTCTCTCTCTCTCTCTCTCTCTCTCTCTATATATATATATATATATATATATATATATATATATAGAGAGAGAGAGAGAGAGAGAGTGTATATATATCCACACGGATATACGTACATACATACACACACGCGCATACATTATACACAGACATTGAATATATAAATATTTACTGATAAACCCATCTGCATATAAAAATTGTGTTTGTGCTCTTGTGTATGTCTATTTTCTAAGATGAACGGAAATCTATGAGTTTAAAAGAAAAATAAATAATGGTAAGCAAAATTGAAAATAAAAGGTTTGTTCAGTTCCCAGATATAAATGTCTGGTTGACTAGAATTTATTTACATAAGTCACAAGCCAGAAACAATAAAACTTTTCGAGCCAAACAGCTTGGAAAATTATAGACGTTTGAATACACAGATGTGCAGGCACGTACGTTTTAGAAGCAAACAAACTGATACACAATAAAATCTGTTTATTTTATGGCAAGAGAGGTAGGGAACACATAAGAATAAAAAAAGCAAAAAGAAAAAAACAGAAAAAAAATAGAAAAACAAAGAGATGTCACAAAAAATAAAAAAAACTTTGATAATCTTATTCATATATCACTTGAATTATATTCAGTTGGAAAATGTGAGAGTGAAAAAAAAACTTTAAAAATTAATTTGGATTAAAAGATAGAACTCCAACAGAAAAAGAGGAAAATTCTTAGTGGCCATCTAAAGTTTTCTGTTTCAAGCATGCTTGAGAGACCAAACGATGCACTAATGGATGGACTGAACCTCTTATAAAGATACATGGACGTATATAAAGTAACAGTAACATATAGAACCAGCAACACCCTGTCACCTAAACCCAAAAAGAAATGCTCGTTAAATCGAGAAAATTAGCAGAAAAATCAAGTAAAAAAAAAAACTCTGTTGTATTTAATCAAACTTGCCTTGACAATGACTTGCTGCCTAAATGTAAGCATATACGAGTTGTTTTCAATAGGTTTCCAGACTTTTTTGTAAAGGCATTTAAAACTGTTGTAGACTCTTGAAAATTTAGTATGTTACTGTTATACACCTTATAAGATGATTGACCAATGTTTATGATTTTTTTTTTTTTTTTTTTTTTTACATGGAGGTCACCACTTATCAAGGCCCGGAGGCCACTCAGTGATAAGGGTTATTGTGTGTACAGTAATCAATGAGATAATATTGTACTAATCATTAGTATTGGGGATTTGATAGAGTGTCTTACTTAAGAGGGCGATTTGTCAGGAATTTGTTTCAGTTGGATTTGAAGACATCCAAGTTGTAGTCAGGTGGGAAACAGGCAAACGGAAGAGAGTTCCACTGGCATGCACTTCTGAGAAAGAAGCTCTGCTCATGGAATCTACATTTGAATTTAGGCAAAGATAAACAGTGAGGAAAATTGACAGTAGTTTTAGCTAGACGGGTGTTTCTCGTGAAAGATTGGCGAGGGGGGACGAGAGATTGGAACTCAGACGAGCACTTGCCATGGAAATAACGATAAAACAAAGCCAGGCTTGCAACATCTCTTCTGTGGGAGAGAGGCTGCAGGGAAGAGAAAAGGCATCACCCACTAAACTATGAAGTCTATTTTGTACTTTGTCAAGGCAGGATAGGCTGTTTTTAGCAGCTCCTGCCTGGATGTGGCAGCAGTACTCCATCCGTGAACGTACTTGGCTTTTATGCAGTTAGAGAATTGCATAAGTAGTGAGATATGTTCTGGAGTGGTAGAAGGATCCCACCATTTTCCCAGCGTCCTTGGCAACAGACTTGATGTACATGTTCCATTTCAAATCAGGAGTAAAGGTCAAACTCAGAAGTTTATCAAAACATGAAACCTCCCCAAGACGAGAGCCATCCATTTCAATTGATGCCAGATGTGGATCAGAGCGTTGATGATGTAAAGATAAAAGCTTGGTTTTGGATGCATTAAAAGTAACCAGCCACCTCTTCCCCCACAGTATCATGTGCTCAAGATCAGAAGAGAGAATTAGAGAGACCCTTGTCATTTACAGCCTTTGATGTGTTGCCATAGATAGTCATGTCATCAGCATAGATGTCAACGAATGATTTAAGTATGTGTTTTGGGAGATGATTGATGTAGATCAGGAAGAGAGTTGGGCCCAGGATGGACACCTGAGGATTAGTACTGTGGACCTCTGATTATTGCCCATCAACCACTACTCGTATGAGCCTACCAGAGAGAAATGATTTAATGACTGAGAAAACATTACCAGTGATACTGTAGCTGGAAATCTTGTAAAGTACGCCCTTATGCCATACCTTATCAAAGGCCTTTGATATGTCAAGAGCAATTGCCCTAGAAAGGAAGCCTTTGTCAAAAGATTCACTAATCCTATGAGCTATAACCGTTAGCACATCTGTGTAGATCTAGCAGAATGGAAACCATATTGCATGTCATTAAGAAGGTTGTTTCTGCTAAGGTGGTTGATACTTCTCTATTTAATATGGATTCCAGCAAGTTACTCATGACACACAGAAGACTTATTGGTCTGTACTGAGAGGAAGATGACTTTTCACCTGAATTCTTAAATACAGGGCATACTGATGAGGTTTTCCAGGGTGTTGGAAAGCACTTCTCCTTAAGGCAGCGCTTAAATAGTTTTGTAAGTATGGGGGCAAGTTCTGGTTGGAGCTTTTTCAGCACTATAACTGGAATGCCGTCAGGGCTAGTTGCTTTACTGGAATCAAGGTTCTTGATTAGCTTGGCGACCTCATGCACAGATATTTGTATGTTGCATAGCGTATTATCTGTTATAGGAGGAAATACAGGAAGTTGATGGCCTTCGTCGCATAGGGTAGAATTAGCTGCAAAGTTCTTGGCAAATAGTTTGGCCTTGTCTGATGCTGACAAGATGACCTCTGGTCCATTGATGATGGTTGGGATAGAACGCACGCTTCTGTTCAGGATCCTTTTTGCTATTTGCCAAAACTGGTGGGAACCAAGCCGCTGCTCAGCTACTTTGGATTTAACGGACTGAGCATATAGCTCTCTAGCATTTTTTATTACTCTTTTACAGTGGTTGCTGGTAGTCCTGAAAGCAGCTTTAGTCTCAGTACATCTATTACGTTGGTAGCTATGGAAAAAGTGATTTCTGTGTGCGATGGCAGCAGCACATTCTGGGGGAACCATGGCTGGCTGTTAGGATTTTTTTGGATTGTATGAATCGGTCTATGCCTACAATTAACCATTCGGTCAGGTCTGATACTATAGAGGACACATCCTTTTTAAACATGGAATGCAGAGGCAGATCAGATATGAATGTAGGGAAGCTATCCCAGTCAGCCACAGAGTATCGATATACTGTACGGTGGAGAGGTATGTTTGAAGACTTATTACATTTCATTTTTATCTTAACTGCTACAACGGAGTGGTCGGAGGATCCCAGAGGAGATAGAACGGAATATGAAAATAGCTCAGGGGAAGTTGTGAGGAAAAGGTCTAGAATGCTTGCATACTGACTGGTAGTATCAGGCACATGGGTGGGCTTGTGAACAAACTGAGTGAGGTCATAGGAAGTGGCAAAATCATGACAGAACCTCCCCTCATCATCGGTCTTATTTGAGTGGGTAAGCCATTCCACATTATGGACATTGAAGTCACCGCAAATGTGAATGTTAGCTGAAGGATGAGCAGACAGGATGTGGTCAATTTTCACAGGTATGCTCTTAAAGATAGTAACCCCACTGTTGTGGGAGCGATAGAGGGCAAATTTAAATGCAGTGGTGTAAGCTAGTGCAACCCGGAAGCACATATAAGGTAAATTAGGGTATTCTCTGGAGATATCCCTACCACATGGAAAGCCATCTTTAATGTAGGCACATATTCCATGCCCATGGCGATCTTGGTGGTCAGATTTAGATGTTAAGTTAGAGTATCCTTTAATTATGAATTCGTCTAGGGAAGTGGTTGGCCCTATGCCAGTTTCACTTAGAAAGAATATGTCCAGTTTCATCTCCTGTAATTGTGTTTCAACCTCTGGAAGGTTGGAATGTAGACCCCTGATGTTGAAGAAGGAGACCTGGTAGTAGGAGTCTAAGTTGGAAGATGGGGTTCTAGGTTTATTTGTGTGTTTTTTTTTTTTTTTATTTCAGATTAAAATAAACAGCTACAGTAAGACTTGGAATACACCCTACTAAAGCCTAATTGTCACAGCTGGTAAATTTAACAAATGCAGTCTGGATGTGAGTTTTAAATTTGGAAAATGTTAGAGAAACGTATGAAATGCTTCAAACTGCTTTTGGACCATCTTGCATGAATCAGGCATCAGTTCTTAAGTGACATAAGAGGTTCAAAAAAGGCAAAGAGTCTGTGAGGGATGATGCGAGGTATTGAAAGAGTAAGGAAGTCAAAACATTAGAGTTGATTAGCCAAATAAAGAATTTCATAGATAAGAACAGTCGTCTGTCTATAGACACAATAAATGCACAATTTGATGTCAGTGTGGGAACTGTACATATAAACATTCATGAGGAACTTAAGATGCAGAAAATTTGTCCCAAAGGGGCTCAGAGAATACCAGACTATTTGACCAACGTAGGTATCAAGAAAGTTCCCCGCCCTTCCAACTGAACAGACAGTCAACACTGACTGCTATGTTGATGTTTTAAGGGAGTAGGAAAAGATTCCTTCGGAAGAGGCCAGGACTCTTCAAATCGAGTCAGTGACATTTCCACCAGGACAACGCACCAGTTCACAACTTCAGTATTGTCATAGACTTTTTGACAAGATGGGCATCAAGACAGTTCCTCACCTTCCCTATAGTCCAGACTTTGCTCCCTGTGACTTTTGGTTATTCCCTAAGCTCAAGGAAAACCTTAGAGGCTGTTGCTATGATACAATTGAGATGAAAGAGGCTGTGACTAAGGAAATCCTCTTGCTTACACAAAACGGCTTTAATGGGGTCATTGACACACTCACACAAAGACTTCCACGGAGCCTTCCAGAAGTTGTTGAAATGGTACAACAAGTGTATTGCAACCGGAGGAGATTACTTCCAAGGGGAATAGAGTTGTATGTGTGTACTATCAATAAATCAGCATATATGAAGCTCAATATTTGAGAATTGAGCATGATGTAACATTCTATTTAAGAGACAATAAATATATTAATTTATTTACTAGTTCAATAAGGAAAATCATCATAGAGAAAGAGGGGTTACAGATATTTTTCTATGTAACTCCTCTTTCTCTATGATGTTTTTCCTTACTGAACTGGCACTGTCTTACTTTTACCTCCCGTGGTGGCAAATAAATTCATGTATACCTATATTTATCTCATGTCGTTTTATTCAGTGCTAACGTTTTATATATTACTAACTTTACTTACGAGGTGCTGTTTGAAATTCTTGTTACTTTCTTTTATTCTTTCTTGAAAAAATTAGTGCCAATCCACTTTTTATTTGTACCAAAAAAATGTAACTTTTTTTACTTCATTTCCTGAAACAAATCAATCTGAGAATCACTGTACACCGAGTTATGTTTGTTAAGAGATAGTTTCAATCGATGATATTGTTTGTGGAATTTAAAGTAGTATACTTTAGCCTGTTTTTTTTTTTTTTTAATTTTTTTTTAACATTTTTTTTGTTATTTGGCCTCGCACAGAAGCAAGTAGATAGAGACATCAAGTTCTAGGTTTTTTGTATATTTTTTTAACTTAATTTATTTGTATAAATGTTCGAGAGAACATTCTAACAGAATAAAACTATTTAATAAGCACCAATTCTTGTAATCAGGAAGATTTTATATATTTTATCTATTTTATAATTATGTATTCAATTTTTCTTCACATTAGTGAATGACACTGTGTCTTACTTTTACCTCCCGTGGTAGCAAATAAATATTGACAATGTCTTGTTTTATAGTTTCACTCAATGTCATATTTGTGTTGTTAATGGAATTTAAAGTAATATCGTATTTTCTTTTTGTTTTATTTGTTTTAAAGAACGACATAATTAATAATGGTATAGTTGAATTAAATACACAATAAACTTTCCATAAAATAATGACATTCTATTTTTCATGATTCAAAAGCAATCGCTTTTATCATTTCAGTAAAACAACTTTTTAATTAATTCCTCAAACATACTTTACATAATATATCATATGTAAAATATTTTCAAATACGAGAATGGCAGAGAACATGATAGCACCTCCAATGCGGTCGATCATTATAACTTAGTCTGAAGTCGAAAAGCAGTTTTTGCCCTTAGATGTACCTATTTACTGTGCCTCCCCACGGGACAGAGTTAGACACCAGGGTCGTTTTTTAATGTGGAGAAAAGGTACAAAAATAAAAAAAATTGTCTCAGTCGTGAAGGACTGATCCTCCACCGAAAGAGAACAAGAAATGGAAGTGCAGCATCTGAAGAACAGATGGTATTTATTTGCTCCCCCACCGAGCAAATTAGGCACAAGGCCGATTTTTAATGTGAGGAGTGAAGGGAGGGGGAAGGGGAAAAGGGGACCAGCTCCCGAGAGGTGGGAAATGGGAGCTGGTTAATGGTCAGGCATGTGGGGTTGCCCCCACATCTGGTCTTTGCTAGTCATAGCTATTCATAGCTTGCAGCATCTGAAGAACAGATGGTGTTTATTTGCTCCCCCACCGAGCAAATTAGGCACAAGGCCGATTTTTAATGTGAGGAGTGAAGGGAGGGGGAAGGGAAAAAGGGGACCAGCTCCCGAGAGGTGGGAAATGGGAGCTGGTTAATGGTCAGGCATGTGGGGTTGCCCCCACATCTGGTCTTTGCTAGTCATAGCTAGTCATAGCTTGCAGCATCTGAAGAACAGATACTACACTTTGATCTTCACCAAAAGGCCAAGTACTTTGCCCTTAGATGTAAACAAGGGATAATATCCACCAATGTATGGTCTGTTGCACCCAAATTATCTGAACCTCAAGCAGTATGTTCAACCTTGTAAAAACTGGAGTTGTTCCTACTGATTTGCAGGTGGCTACAATTTGCTCTCTCTTTACAAACATTACAAAGAATACAGTATGAAATACAAACCAGTGAATCTCACCTCTATTGTCTCAAAATCCATAGTTTTACTCAAGCGAGCAGTCATGGTCTCTCTTACATCTAATGCTACTATCCTTCCATCTCAAATGGTATCTCACAAATTTACTAGTGATAAATGAATGAGTTACGAGTGTAATGGATGATGGACATACTGCTGATATACTATCTTTCTGGACTTTGATAAGGCCTTTGATTCTTACTTCTATATGAAATCAACATTTATGGCCTCCATGAAACGATTATAAAGTGGATAAGATACATACAACATTAAGATAAATGGTGGTATCATCTGAGATGGGTGCTTGCATCCATGTTTCCAAGGCTTCAGGCTACGTACTATTCATTTTCTACTCTATATCGATGACACGGAAGTGATTGGTGAAAACGTGTTCTTATTTGTAGATGAAATCAAATAAGTAGCCTGTAGAAGTGAAATTTGCAATCTAGCCGTCAACGTGCTTGGAAATGAGCCGATGAAACTTATACCTCAATGTCGATAAATACTGCTTTCAGACACGGCTTTTACTTTCGGCAGAAATGCGGCTTTAAGTGGCTTGAATAACGGGTCGACAGACTGCTAGCAAAACAAGGAGCACCTTATTTTTCATTTGATGTTCCTTCTGCAAACTCACTTGTAAAATATGTCTCCTTTTTTAACAGTGGCATGATAAAAGACAGATGTCGAGGAGAGGCTTGGACAACATATTCTAATATGTGATATCTGCCTACTCGAATAGTGCAGGAACTATGAGATCTGCCTTGAAAAAACTCACACAAGTAGCTAAACTTTTTTCTTTTTTTGAGCGGCAATGATTACAAGGTGATTGTATTTTTCCCACAATATCTTAAAGGGCCATTATGATCTCTCGTTAAAAACTATTACTCACTTTTGCACCAGAAAGAGGTATACTCGGGCATTACCAATAATGTTTCATTTGAGGAGAAGGAGGACCAATTTCTCAATCATGATACCTGGACTTCCAGTTGTAACACACTAATGATATAGCAATTCGAGGCAAAGTTGGACGTCTGTGTAAATTTTTACCTTTTCTCTCCGTGGCAACTGAAGCATGCTTCTTATTTTGAGCCAAATTTTTATAAACAATTGAGTAAAGAAATTCAACTTAAATATGCTTCTCTTTTATACAAATATAAAAGTAATTTTACCTGAAAACTAGCATAGATCAATAAGGATCTATTTTCATTAAAGTCATTAGATGATACTTATATTTAGTTTATTATTGTAAAATATCTCCATTTTAACGATCTTATCAGCAATAAGAAAAAAGAATTTGTTAAATGTAAAGCTATCACTGACACAATTCGACAAATCGGCTCGCTTTACTTTATATATTACACACATTTGTGTGTCGGCTAATTCCTTCTTTCAGACTAGTTGACATACAAACGATACTATTCACATCTAAAGATATTATTAATTGAACAAGTTTATCTTATCTTTGCAATAACTATTCAAGTGAGATGTTCTTAATCTCTTAGCTGATAAAACTCAGCAGAACATAATCACAATGCATAAATAATTGTATTTTATGATTTTAACCTTTCTCATTTATGCTGAATACTCATGGAATTATCGCATATGTAAATGATTACATAAATTTAAATTATCAGAGAGGAATAATTATATGGAATTAATATATTGTTAAAGGTAACCTGTCCAATGTAAAATAATTAGCAAGAAGTATAAAAATTATTCATACACAAATGAATATTCCATTTCTCTTTTTAAAAAAAAACAGGCAAAAGATATAACTTTCAATTCCACTAACAATATTAGGGGTTACCTCGACTGAAACTATCTCTGTAATAATTATTCATATATTCATTATGAGTCGGTGTATACAATTATGCTTTGTAAATATTCTGTTATAGACCTATAAATTTGAAAAAACAAAACAAAACAGAAAACGCTGTATGTTCCCTTTGGTTTGATAATAAAAATAGCAGTAAAATTCCATTTTTCATGTGCGAAGGAAAAAATAATGAAAAAGTAAAATATATTTTTCATTAATTTCTTTTTAAGATTTATCGACGAAATTACAATTAGATTATTGGGGTTTCCATGTTCGGTTTAAAAAGAAAAATACTATCTTTTATCAGTTTTATTATCAGTTAAAAGCAATTTTTATGCAGAGAAATTTTTAATTATTTAAAGATTTCACTTGAATGCAGTTTAATAGTAAATTGCGTTTGAACGTATTAAAAAAACATTTGTATTTACACGATAACACATTACTGAAATTGTAATTAACATACAAGACAGAGTATGTGGCCAGAGAGCATGTTGAGCCCAATTCATATTTTAAAGCATTCTAAGAATGGGAATAAAAATATATGTACAAAAAACATTACTAAAAATTGTCTGCTGAAACATTATTCAATATAAATAATAATGAAATATATAAACGTATATTTGATATACAATTCGTTAAAAAAAAAACTACCGGTTTTAATAAAATGTTTATATTAGAATAGTACACAAGACCCGTTAGTATAGAGTTAGCATCTATTTAGGCTTAGAATAAGTACACCTTTTAAACCTGATTAATAACCTCCTCATACGCAACTCAGACAATTAATATTCTAAGCCTAACTACACTTGTGGCCTTAATCAGACGAATACCTACATGTTTTTGGTCAAAACCCCAATATGTCATTGCTGCATTCAGACAACTAAAGATATAAACAGATTATGTTAAGAAGTAATGAAGAAAAAACCCTCTAAGCTATGGATATTCGTGGCTCTTACAATATTTACAGAGGAGGACGAAGGCAACCAATTTCATCACCAACCCCTTTCAACTCTTTCATCAACAAGCTTGGCAACATTTCTTACATGTTTACAATGTAAATACGAAGAAACCTTTAATTTGTAACTAAAGTAAATAGAGTACAAACAGGAATTGTATTTCTTTTTTTTTTTTTTTTTTTTGCTTCATAATTATTTTTCATTTAAATGCAAAACAACCATATTTTTTCATGAAGCCCGAAGAGACGAACATCGATTTAGAAATGAATACAGACCGACAAATAATTGTATGTGTTTGTGTGCATGCATATATATATATATATATATATTATATATATATATATATATATATATATATATATATATATATATATATATATATATATATATAAACAGTTAGTTATGCGTATATGTTTACAGTTTTGTATTTACCCGGATTCACTCCTAAACTAATAAACCAGAATTTATAAACGCATCTGCTAGGTTAATAAAACTAAGAGTTAAAACTACTACTACTACTACTACTACTAATAATAATAATAATAATAATAATAAATATTCGTTCAAACTCCTTCTTACCAACTTCCGACTTCAACTATAATCTTCGCCTCTCTCTCTCTCTCTCTCTCTCTCTCTCTCTTTCTCTCTCTCAGATGTCCAAAATTAAGACGGTCCTATGCTTTCCCCTTCATTTCTTTTCACAGCAGTCATTGTCATCATATGCAAATTAATGCCATATGCATATTTTAAAAACAATCGTCTATAGACGAAAGCTTTTCTTTTCTCTTGATTCCGTCACCCAAAAGGATAGAGAGAGGCGCCGTCACTTGTGTAAGTTACGTTTTCATTATTTTCGCTACAGATAGCGTGCTTTGTCTAGTTTAATTTTCTTTTATGCAAAGAGGGTAAGGGGGTGGAAACTCCGATTTTTGTGAAATTTTAGCAGCATATATTAGACATAAACTAATAAATATCTACCAAATTGCAATTTCTTTAGAAAATTTTAAAAGGTTTTATAGGGCATAGTATGGGAACAACCTCTCAGTTAATAATTTAAATATTTAAGATTAGCATTGATCATTAGAAAACAGTAAAGAAATTTGATCATAAAACACCAATTAAGCAAGATTCTGTGAAATTTAAGGAATCTTGCTTAATATCCCTTAAGGTTTCGAATGTGTTATATTTTTATCAAAATCCATTAGAAACCTTATTTTCTCGAATGAAAATCATGTAGACATGAGGTTCAATCTGATAATATTTTGATTCTAATCTTTGAAAAGAGATATAAAAGTTGTGCATAACTGTTTGTAGAATTCATTTTACTATTAATCTTATTATTATTAGTAGTAGTATTTTAGTGTATGTATTTTATAATATTAATATACAATAATAATATCTCTACTTATATATAAAAGACACTTTGTGTGTCTGTGAATTCGTTCCCAATGAACTTCGAAACAGCTGGGCCGATGTTTTAAAAATTTCACACAAATATACTTTGAGTCTAGAAGTATTGTTTGATAAATTTTGTGTCGAAGTGCCTCCGATAAGTATCAAAAATTGATAATCGAGAAAATACAATCAAAAAAGGAACACTTCTATTTTTATCAAAGTTACAATTTTTATATAGCTTTACATCACAGGAAGAGGCCCGGTGTATAAAATCAACAGTCGGTTCTTTGATAAGACAGATGTGCGTTCGAAATGAATGCTACTGTTTAAAGCAGAATTGAACTATGATACTAGACTTTTGCATTTGAAACTTTATTTCAAACCATTATGTAAAAATTATTTTATAAAATCAACATTAGGTTATCTGGATTGCAATGTCTGGTGGACTAAGTCAACATGTAACGTTGCTGTTACATACAAACAAAAGGAAAGAAAGAAAGAAAGAAAAATCCGGGTTGACGTTTTTTTCTTTTTAGCAAAAAAATTTTTTTTAATTACTGTTATAATTGCTTCGACACCACTTAAAGTTTATCGCTATCGTTTATCTCGTCGAGGGTACACTATTTTTCTCCGACCTTATGCCAACCGCAGACAGCCATTTTTCGTCTTCGCATTACACGTCCATTTTCTCTCGATGTCGCACTTTTTTTTTCCTCCAGGTGTTACATCTAAAAAATTTTTTTTTTCTTCTCGCACACACTTCATAATTTGCATATGCGCATTCTTTCAGTTACTGTTGCTAATCACTTCACAAGCCAGCCATCCTTTGCTTCCACTGCTATTTTTCCATGCATCACAGTGGGTCCTTATCTAGAGTAAACAATCAAACGACTTGATTCAAAAATGAACAATTCCATCAACAATAAAAATATTGGAAGTGTGGAACATTCGTTGATCCCTATTCAATCCCAGGCAACTTCAGGTCTCCCTGATAGTATATAATATACTGATTACCACTTTACAAGATTGCAATGTCCACTTGTGAACACAAAAATGTTTCAACTGCCAAGTATGTTGTAGATATGATACACCAAACCACCTAGTGCATACCTATGTTCTACAACCAGTTGTTTCTGCCATGAGATTTCATCTAGCTCAATGGACAGAGAGGCTCTACCACAAGAACTACACACATGGTCTGGCTGAAATATGTTCTATACTAACTGCTTTTGCAAAACATGTTTCACAATAAAGTACTATATTTGCTTTATCCACAGCTATTAAAGTGCCCGCAGCTATTATAGGCATGTTTTCGCCATAATGATCACTCTAAAACTATTTTATCCCAGTTCTACACATCCATGGTAAGGAGTTTCAAATTGTCTTTGATGTCTCTTTGGCATGTCTCTTGGACAGTTATCATCCTGTAGTTCTCTATATAACAATTGTTTAGAAAGTCTATCATTAGCCCAGTGCAAATGACTATGGATAACACTCACTTTTATGTTCAACACAAAAATTTGCTATAGAAACATAGTGTTTTTTTATTGCTTTTTTTTTTCTCAAACAAGGCGAAGTGCCACTTGGATATAAGGGGCTACTATTTGAGACAAAATTTGCATGGATATTATGAAAGGAGTTTTTTTTTTTTTTTACATAGGCATCACCACTTATCAAGGCCAAGAGACCACTCGAGGATAAGAGTTAAAGAGTGTACAATAGAAATTGGACAATATAGTAATCATTAGTAATGGAAATTCGGTAACTATGTTAACAAATGGAACTTGTTTATGTTAGATTTGAAGTAACCATATTATAGTCAGCTGGAAAGTAGGAAAACGGAAGACAATTCCACAGACGTGCAGTTCTAAGAAAGAAGCTTTGTTCATGGAATCTACGTTTAGGTTTAGGCACAGATAAAGAATGAAGGAATTATTGATAGTGTTTTCAGCTAGACGAGTGTTTCTTGTGAAAGTTTGGCGAGGGGGAACCATAGACTGAAGCTCAGTCGAACACTTTCCATGAAAATAACGATACAGCAGAGACAAACTCGCAACATCTCTTTTGTTAGATAGAGGTTGCAGGAAAGAGCAAAGGATATCTCCTATGAGGCTACAAAGTCTATTTTGAACTCTATCAAGGAAGGACAAGTCCTTTCTAACAGCTCCCGCCCAGATGTGGCAATAATATTCCATCTTTGGACGTACCTGGCTCTTATATAAATAGAGAATTGCATCAGCAGTGAGATATCTACTGGATCAATAGAAGAATCCCACCATTTTTCCAGCTGCCTTGGCAACAGATTTGATGTACCTGTTCCATTTAAGATCGGGGGTAAAGGTCAAGCCCAGAAGCTTGTCAAAACTTGAGGCCTCCTCAAGACGAGAGCCATTCATTTCAACTGATGCCAGATGGGGATCAGAACGTTGATGATGTAAAGAGAGAAGCTTGGTTTTAGATGCATTAAAAGTAACCAGCCACTCCTTTCCCCATTGTACTACGTGCTCAAGATCAGAGTTGAAAAGAAAGATGTCTGTTCACATTATATTTGAATTTCTGCATGTCAGTAGAGTCGAGAAAGCAAGGACCCAGGAGGGAATTCCAAAGAAACTATTTGAGTAGAAGGTCTTCCGGTATCTAGGAATCTTTACAGTGTAAGGGTGGGATTTTGCTGCTTGTTGGGTTAGTCTTTGGTATTTACGTTGATACGGTACAAGAGCTTCAAGTTCTTTGAAGAACCTTCCATTAAAATACATGTAAAACAGGCACAATGATGCAAATTTCGTCAATGGGACAGAGTTTGGGTTTCGTTGACAGTGCAGGACCTTTAAAGATGGCCAATCTGTCTTGAACTCTAAAAATATCTAGTAGCAGATGCACAGGCCCAAATGTCACAACAATACCCCGTGCATAGGCGAACGGTGGTCATGTAGTGGTACAGGACACTCTCAGGCATAAGTAACTTTCTAAAACATTAGAGAGAGCCTACCTTATTCATAGCAATCTTGGTATTGCCTTCAATATATTTGTTCCAATTCAGGTTCCTTGTGAACGTTAAGCCAAGAAGTTTGAACAAAGAGCTTTCAGGTAAATATCATTAGTCATTGCTATCAATGGTTAAGATTATTTTGTGATTATTAAAGGACAGAAGCTTAGTCTTGGCAGCATTAAATATAACCATCCATTTATGTCAACATTCCAGTACAGACTGGAAGTCTTCCTTTAAAGTTTCAGTCCTTTCCTTAGATAGTTGTTCATTTATTTTCTTATCATGTCTATTATAGAGTGTGGTGTCATCAGCAAATATACCCATCTTGGAAACACTTTTATAAGAGAGGTCATTTATGAATAAGAATAATAATAAAAATCCAAGGAAGAGGCACACCAGTGTTTATAAGCTGTTTTGAAGAACGAATGTCGAGGACAACCTAGATTTTTCTGTTACTGAAGAAAGATTTGATTATGTTAATTTTCTATTATTATTCGTCCAGTAATGCCATATAATTTCATTTTTATGAGAAGACCATCGTGCCATACCCTGTCAAAGCCTTGGATATATCTAGGGCTACTGCTCTAGCTTCCCCTGCCTTATCAAGTGCATGATATATATGTTCAGAGATTACAATTACGATATCTGCAGTAGAACGGGCTTGCCTGAATCCATACTCTTGGTTGGAAAGAAGATTAATATTTATGAGATAGTAGACTAGTGTTTGATCAATTAAGGACTCAAAACTTTTGGGTGAAAAGAAGAAGGATGCTAATGGGGTGATAATCTAGTAAGTTAGTTCTTTCACCAGAATTCATGTAAACTTGTACAACAGAAGTAATTTTGCAGGAGTCAAGAAAGCAAGATTTGGTAAAGCATTTGTTGTAGCGGCTGGAGAGAAGTGGGGCAATCTCAGCAGATCATTTTTAATAGTATAACCGGGATGGGATACTTTTAGCAGAAAGTGTAAGTCATTGGCAGCTAAAAAGACGCTTCACATGTTTAATAAGAAAAAAAAATATTATGCAATGACAATATTTGAGTGACATTTTTGACAAAGGGGAAGAATTGCTGATTTCTGAATCAGAATATATCCATATAATATTGGCTAGTTTTTAACCTTGAAGTACTATTTCTTTTAGTTTATTTTTTTTACATCAAGTGGCTTTATGCTTTGTCCAGAACAACTTTCATTAAAAAAATAAATAAAAATAAATATTTTAGCATGAATACTTCAATCTCTATATACTCGTAAGTTATTTATTATATGATATCTCACTGAAATACCAGTTCTCATCCGATTGCTAAATTTAAAGAATGTTGTGGCTTGCCAGTAGATATGTAAAAAACTATTTGGAAGAAATACTTGGAAACAGAAAAAATGCGGCAGCATTCTGTTGGACTGTGAATTTAGCATTTAAGGTTCAAGTTCCCTAATACCTACAAGAAAAGTAGGAATCCATTCCTCTTCTCCCTAGCAATGGTTAAATCTATAAAATAGAAATAGTGGTTCAGTATCATATTTAGTAAAAACAAATGTTGTAAAAAAAGTAAAGGTTAAAAATAACCCTCCTACTTTCATGAAAATTCTATACATATTAGATTAACATTAATCTAAGAATTAAATGCATCTTTTTCAAAATTTCATTTGTACATGAAAATTTGATAGCTTCTCAATAATAGCTTAAAGGAATGTGTACTAATAAAAACTTGATATTGTGAAATATATATCGCTGTATGATTTTCAGTATTTGCTTCAACAGTGGTGAATACGTAAAGTGGCACTGTGGCATGTAAGCTACACAGATGATTCCAGGTTTTATTCCCACAGGGAATAATCAGGCTAAATAAAATTAACCTAAAAATTTACTGTGAAAATTACCAGATATTAAGCATAGATGTCTCTGTGTAGCTTACTTGCTATAGATATATTTTCACAGTATATATATAGAGAGAGAGAGAAAGAGAAAGAAAAAGAGAGTAGTAAGTTATGAAAATATATATGGTAATTAAGCTACACAAAATATTCTGCATTAATCTTCAAGATCCATTGTAGCTTAATTGTCATATATATTTTCATAATTTACTACCTAGCTCTACCTATGTATTGAGCACTGTTGAAATAAATACTGAAAATTTACGCATAAAATTATATCTTCGTCTATCAATTTATGTGATTAAATGAAGTAATCATATATATATATATATATATATATATATATATATATATATATATATATATATAAAGGAACTTGTCTCTGTGTATGTGAGTTTGTTCACTATAGACTCCATAACGGCTGGGCAAATTTGTATGATATTTCATACAAATGTATTTTATGAATCTGGCAGTGTTATTCGATAGGTTTTCTATCAGAATGGCTTCGATAGGTATCAATAATCGAAAAATCTAATAAAAGAAGGAACAGGAGATTTTAACTAAAGTATATAAAACAAAATAGAATGTTTACTCAGAGGCAGATAAACAATGAAAGTTTAAATACATTCCAATATTTTTAATACAGAGCAATTTAAACTGATGATAATATACAATAATAAATAAATGCAAAAAATAGATTTAGAAGATAAAGTAAGTAAGATGAATAAGAGGAATTACTATAAATAAGAAAGCACGGCTGTTTTCAGTGTTGACAAACAAGTGGAAAACACATTCTAATGATATAGTAGTTAAAAAAAGCAAAATTAAAAAATAAAATAGAGAACAATATATAATAATAAATGGAGAAAATAAATTTTAAGGGGTAAATTATATAAAATAAAATGGATAAAAATAATCATTATAAATACGGAAGTACAACTGAAGAGAAAAATAAATAAATAAAAAGATGGAGACATTACCAACAACGGGAAGTACACTTTCTACATCGGAGGTATGTTTTTGACTGACTGTGACATGTAAAGATTGTGTTTGGAGATTTTTTTTCTCCATAGAATTGTCTGAAGAGTTTGCTATATTCAAAATTACAGTGATAACATATTTTTACTGTTTGTTGAAGATTGCTAACAAAACAGATCTCTAACATATACTCTCATGAGAAAATAAAAGCACATGTGTTTTCAAAAACTGTGAATTAAACTTTATATATATATATATATATATATATACTGTTTTCATTCTAAGGGTTCAGTTTTAAATTCTCGGTAGATCAAATGTCTGCCTCGTCTTTATAGAATATAAATTCTACACATATAACCTCATTGTCATTGCCTATTTAGGATTATCAGACAGAGAGACAAACTAAGAATAATTGGTCATTTGAGCCACCCGTAAATAGGAAAGTTTGTTTTTCATAAATAATTACTTGTAGAGTAAAAGAATAAATGTGTGTATGTCAGCAGAAATTTCTCCTGTGTGCAGATTTCGTTAAGGAGTTCCCCTACAAATTTGAACAACATTTGTTGTAGGTGGAAATAGACCTTTAATTCAATGTACTGACATTTGATCAATCTGTCGACTTTCTAACCTTAGCCAAGGCTGTCATCACGGGAAAAAGCAAATATACAAGAAATATTGAAGCATGTTTTTATAGTAGTGTTACAAGAAAAGGCTGTCCCCTTTTCTTGTAAATAAGAAAAACATTAGATAAGTGGAAAATGAGATTAGGATAGACCGAGATTCGAACCGTGTAAGCAAGATTCGGATAGATTCAGAGTTGGAATGTTAAGATTTGGCTATTATTAAATTTCATATAAAATAGTTTAGATATGTTTGTTTGTGAAAAGAATTAATTGCCCATTCTTTTATGAAAACTGGATTTAAAAAAAGGTCAGCTAGAAAAGAATGAACAATAGAAATTAAAAATATATTGAAAAATAGGTTAGTGAAAATTCTTTGTGCAGGTGCGTTTTTGGAGAACGGTGCCTAGCCACGTGAGTGGGTCACGTTTGAAACCACACGTCTGACGTCATAGAAAAAAGGAATTCTTTATAATAGGAGCTAGGATTAGCAGATAGTCGAAGATCAGAGGCAGTCGAGTCCAGATCGAACAATCAGCAGAGTCGGTTGGACAGAGCTGATATGATCAGAGGAGGGTCCCTTTAGAAGCGAAGGGAGAACGTTTAATCATGTAGAACGACTTTGAATTCCTTGACTTCATCATCATTCGACTGGTCGAACTGATAATAAAGAAGTTATCATCATGTTTTGTAAAACTGTGTCGTGTCGTCATTCAACAGCAAAAGGTAATGTGTGAAACATCCTTAATATGAACTTTGTCTCCCTCATCGTTATTATGAACTTTATGTAACTCTTACAAGAAATGTATCTCTCCTCTCCTCTTCTGTGTTATAAAAAGAAACACACCAGAACGGTATAAATGTCTCTTCCCCTCATCAATGTGAATGCGCCATCCTATCTCTTAAATATGACCCTATCCCTATGCAACAGTAGCATGTTTTTATAATAATCGTAATAGTGAGAGGGGTATATATATATATATATATATATATATATATATATATATATATATATGCATAATATATATGTATATGTACGAATAATTTTTGTTTCTAGGGAGTTTTACTTGTGGCAATAGCAATAACACACACACACACACATATGCATGTATACATATGACGTCCGTTCATCGATTTCGATGAATACCACAAAACATCACTGATGATTCTGTGACTTGCATGTGTAATTTTTGCAGCAAGAGTTGCGCAATCTCTGGCCACATCTCTTTTTATTCGGCACTGTTAAATACCAGTGGCAAGTAAAAATTTCAGGACAAGTGGAAACAATGCTTAGATAAGTTGGGAGCACGTACCACGCCTGCTATTCCCAAATGGTCACCCATCTGGTACTGACCAAGCTCATCATTGCTTAACATCGGTGATCTGACGAGAACCGGCATGTCAACTTGATTATGCCGTATATATAGGTATAAGATGAGGAACGCATATTTTCTAATTTCATATGACGTTTCGATATATTACGCATCTTTTTCAGATATGAAAATATTTCATTTCTGTTGACTTTTTCGCATTAGAAATATCTTATTCATTTATAATCCAAAATGACAGGGAAGATAAAAGATAAACAAGATGAGGAAAAGGACATTATCAGCAGGGGAAATTGATTTCTGATTACCTTCAAAATGGAATGAGAGTATTTTTTGTATAACTCAATTTAGAATCTGTTGGTGAATATGTATATAGGAAAGTCTAAGTAGCGATTATGTGAGTATGTATTTTAAAGTAGCAATATATATATATATGTGTATATATATATATATATATATATATATACACACACATTTGTTTTCTTTTTGAAAAGGGGACATGTTTTTCTCCCGAAATTAATCAAAGTACCATACCACCAACGGACTTTATATACACCGGCCATACCAACAACTTGATTGCAAATAATTATACGAGGTGAGGAATGATAGATGAATAAACAGTTAGACATTTCTCTACTCAAACATACCCGTCTATTTATTTGTTTTTCTTTTCTATACTCTCATGATTCCGGTCCTTTCCGCATCGCTTTTGGCTTTTAAAACTTCCATATATATATATATATATATATATATATATATATATATATATATATATATATATATATATATATATGTATGTATGCTTCCTGCAGTCACATATTTTTGCTAGCTTAGGAAGATATCATGATGAACTACATCGACCCTCCCCCCAAAGGAAGAATTAATGCCTGGGAGGATGATATCATGACAACAAAACAGATAGTACATTACCGCCCTAAATGAAGAAGGAAATCATAGAAGAATGGCATGATAAGAAATCAACACCTACTATAATGTCTTGCCAAAAGAGGTGATAATACTTGAGAGAATAGACAAAAAAAGGTGAAGGTAATACCTGTGAGTATGATATGGCGACTAAACAGATAGTCCACCACTCTACCCCTGTCTCAGAAAGGGAAATTAGTCCCTGAGAAGATGGTTTCATGACAACAGAACAGATATTAGATTATCCACACCCCCTTAAAAAAGGAGGAGGTAAGTTCCCGACAGAACCGATACTACACTACCCACCCTCATTACAAGATAACATAATAATAGAGTAAATCGTTTTCTTTTTTTTTTTAATTTAAAAATGCCTTGCGCTAGACACATTATTTTATGGTTCGTTGGCCTTTTGGCTAATAGCAAAGTACAGTGTCTGTTCTCAGCATCCCGGTGACATACATCGGTAATAAAACGTCGAATAACAAGATATTACAATGCAAAATTACAACTATAGATTACAGAATATTAATTTATTAGAAGCTGTTTATAAAATAAATATCAAAGTTAAGAAGACCTGTATGTATTTGTATATGTTTTTATAATAAAATAGAATGTTTTGATGTTCATATAGTTAAAATAGATAAGAACGTTGCATTTATTCGTTAGGTCCACACTGATAGTTGCATCAATCGGCCTTTTTTACCAGGTCAGAGTTTTTATGTGCATCTGTATACAGTGTTCAATGCCATCTCAGACAAAGTTTAATATTTTATAAAAGGTAAGTTTTTTATACGGTCAGCATGGTATCATGCATATGAGCGATCGTCAAGCAGCCTAATCATCAGGATTAGTGTCAAATTTGATTGCAATCCCGAAGATTAGACAATCTCGCGATCATGCAATGTTTTGCAATGTTATTCATTGTTATTGAAAATAATTTTTTGATGATATCAATGAATTAAAACATTTTTTTAATCTATAAAAAGCTAGAGGAAATACGCAATCCAACGAAGATACAATAAATCCAGAGATACAAATTTGAATGAAGGAAAGTCTTGATAAAGTTGCAATAGAACGACTAAATCAGGTCGATTACTATATAAAGAGACATCTAATACAAAATGAAATAAAACGGAAGGAAAAGGGGAAGGCTGTACGAATACGGAAATAATTGAAAAGATGTCTATCTTTTTAATAGAAATTTCAAGGCCATTATCAACATTTATGAAGACATTTTTCAGATTCCATTTTTTTTTTATTTGTGTAATGTTTTCTCCCCAAATGATGAAGAGGGGGTTGAAAAATTGCTTGCAATAAACCATCAATTTTCTTAAATACTACATCAGTTGAAAATATTTTTTAATTGAATAAATTTCGCAATTTTTTTTTTTAATCTAAAATTTAATTGCTTTCCAATTTAACTCAAGGTTGATAGAATTATTTCATTTTTGTTTATTTGAGTATTCGGGCATGCAAGAAAGTATCTTGTCCACAATAAAATGGTTAAATTATATTTTAGATAATGATAAAAAATAAGTTAATTTGATGGTATCATGAGTATCAACCATCAGTTTTGAAGCCCAAGTTGTTGGGGTTTTTTTTATATTCAGATAAAAACTGATGTTCAAATTCTTTCATTACTTTTATTTTTTAAATTCTTTCCTATAAAAAAAGACAAAAATTAATGTTGAAATGGGATTGTACATTTATTTTCTTTCTCGGATGCTTGTCGAGGCAGAGATAAATAATAAATTGATCATTTCTACATTAAAAATAAAAACAAATGAATAAATAAATGGAAGAAAAATATTTTCGCTTTGGAATAATTTTTAATAATCGAAATTATTTTCGTTGTTTAAAAACTTGGAGCATTTTCAGTAATATTTATTTCTAGAAAATAAAAGGAACAAACAGAGCTGATGTCAGTTTTACATTTCAACCATTTTTTTCTCTCTGGACCTTTTTCTCTAGAGTAATGTTTTTTTTTAATTTCTTTTTGCTGTTGTTTTACCAATCAAAAGCTTTTAAGGTCGCAAAAAGAGATCGATTAGAAAATGTTGATAAATATCCCGCAGGAGGAAAATAATTCTGAAAAAACAAACAAGATTCAATAGATTTCTGCCAAATCTCATTCCAGTTTCAGGCAAGCATTTTCAAATAATAAATTATTTATATACATACACATTGAAGCTTTTATAATATGCATACATACATACGGCGATTAAGCTACACAGAATCTGCCGCATATCATGCTGACGAATCCTCGCGAGAATGAAACGCGGAAAATTTTGTGTAGCTTAATTGCTAGATATTTTTTCATAACCTGCTATCCAGCTCTACTCACATATTGAGCACTGGTGAAGTAAATAGTGAAAATCAATACATAATTTCTTATGTAGATACATGCAATTATATATATATATATATATATATATATATATATATATATATATATATATATATATATATATATAATTATTTACTATAATAATTAAATACCTTTAGACACTAGTGTTTCATCTTTTCAGGAATCATCAATGCAGAGTGTCACGATTAACGCCAGTCGAAAGATTCGAACTCAGGCAACAGAAGTCATGTCTGGCTTCATTAGCAAGGACCCGAACGATTCAGATACCGACAACCGCGAGAGATACAGTTGAAATTAAACATTTGTTCTTTTTAAATGCTTTTATCGTCAATCAGAGTAATTTAGTCATTATATGACGATCTATGCATATGAGCTAAGTTGACCGACTTATTACAACTGAAAGTGCTCAACGATAAGAAACAAGTTTCTTAAAGGGGCTTACATATCATTGGAGTTTGTAATATATATTACACAAGCTCTAATGTTATATAAGTAAAGATCGTGGGGCTCTTAGATATTTTAGTAAAATGCTTGGTAGGGCAGTAGAGCTTAATGGTAATATTAATAGAACAATAGTCTTTTTAGGCATTTTAAAATGTTTGGAATTATTTCAAAGACGCAGCCATCAATTAAATTAATTTTATATGTAGAGATTCCAGTGTTTATAATCTAGTTTGTGGTTTTTGTGTTCTAATATAGCGGTGTCATCTACGATTATTATGGATTATGTCGAGGAATTAATATACACTACAAAAAACTTTAAAAATCTGTTCTCAACTTTATACAGGAATTCAACAAAAACAGAACCCTAGTAACTTATGTTAAAGTATTCTCTACCTCCACATATAAAAGGAAACTACGAATAATAGCACCTGTATACTTAACTATAAAATCGAATATCCTTTCTGGTATAAAACCGCCATTATCAGAAAGCTAATATCCTACACTAAACTGATGCCCTATTTTCTAAGAATTTTTATCCAGAACTCGCAAATATAAACTGATTCACTAACAGTTGTTTCTTAACTACGTCATAGGTGAAGAAATCAGACATCTATTTTTCAAATTTGAACTAAATACAAATAAATCTAATCCTCCGTCCAATAAATATCCACATCTAACACTATTTTGTTATACATTTGATGATGATGATGATGATGAATAAATTAAATTATACTCTCAGCGATGCTAATAAAAAGTTAAAATTCATCATTTACTATAATAAATTCAAGACGTCAACTTTATGATCACTAATAATCATTCATAGAGTTATAGACACAACAAACATGCTATATCAATTTTAACGTTTGCAACACTGAAAGTATACACCCATAAGCAAAAAAAAAAATGGGCCAAGATCAAAAAGAAGAAATCGATTTTTCAATATTTTCCCAAGAATTTTTGTTAATTTTAACTGAAAATTTCTATTTTGCAGATCATTATTATTATAGCATATAATAATAAGTGAAAAAATCAATCCTAATTGCAGGATTAAGGCAGTACAAAATGACTGACAAGCAGATTTTTGATATTTTAAGAAAAGAAAATGTGAAAACATCTTTCTACAGTGAAAGGAATTGATAAAAGGTTCGAAGTCGTACGCTCAGTAAAAAGGAAATCTAGATCTTGTCGTTCTAGAGCATCCACTTTGAAGGACGACCACTGGCTTAAATTAAGTGTTTTGAAAGATTGAAAGAAAACTTATGTTGACCATAGCAAAGAATTCAAAACAGGGGCTGGAAATTCTCTTTCTAGATATACAATATCTAGACTAATGAAAGAAATGGGATTTTCCTCTAAAAAGAAACTAATTGTCTACTGGGTAAGATTTCATATTTTTTTTATGGTATTCCTATTTTCGACATGACAAGTAAGCAAACACTGTTGTTTTTGCTTAAAACTACATATTTAAAGTAAAAACTAGTAAAATGAAATTAATTCATCATAATTTTTAATCTATATTGAAGAGCAAGGATCAGTGTTTAAATCGCATAAAACATTTTTTTTTTACACTAAAATAAAATGGACAAAATTTGATTTAAGCGTCACACAATAACCCAAACATATAAAAAATTAGAAATTAACATGACATCGCAGATATACAAAACGCAGGTCTTATAAAATATTAAAAATATAGGAAATATAAAAAAAAAAACTTAGTACAAATATACACTCATGAGCAAAAAAAAGTGGGCCAAGATGGAAAGAAAGAAGAAATCGATTTTTCAATATTTTTCCATGTATTTTTGTTAATTTTAACTGAAAATTTCGATTTTGCAGATCATTATTATTATAGCATATAATTATAAGTGGAAAAAGTAATCCTAAAAATGGTCAGACTGCATCTTGGTGAGGACATAAAAACCGAATTGCAGGATTAAGGCAGTACTAAATAACTTACAAGCAGATTTTTGATATTTTAAGAAAAGAAAAAGTGAACACATCTCTTTCTGTAGTGAAGCGAATTGGTCAAAGGTTCGAAGTCGAATGCTTGGTGAAAGGGAAATCTGGATCTGGTCGCCCTAGAGCATGCACTTTGAAGGACGACTACAGGCTTAAAGTAATTGTTTTGAAGGATTGAAAGAAAACTTATGTTGACCATAGCAAAGAATTCAAAACAGGGGCTGGAAATTCGAATGAAAGGTGTGCAAAGAAGCCATTTTTATCTAAGAAGAGCATCAATGATAGAAAAAGATTTTTCTCATGTTATGGCAAGAAAAATACAGACTGGTTCAGGAATGTTTTCTGGTCAGATGAATCAACATTTTGTCTTATTAGTGATGCTCCCGAACGGTGCATTTGAAGAACTGAAGAAAGATTTTCGCCAAATTGCATAAAAACGACAGTAAAACACGGAAATGGGAGGATAATGGTATGGGAAACTTTTATTGCAGCAGGAGTTGGGGAACTTATTAGATGTGTGAAGTCAATCAATGCAAACGAATACATTCGAATATTAGAAACAAGACTGTTACCAAGTATCCAGAAGCTGGGAATATCCCAGAACATTATTTTTCAACATGATAATGCCCCTGCACACACTGATAAAATCACAAAAAAATGGTTTTCTGATAATTCAATTGATTTGATGCTTTGGCCAGGTCAAAACTCCGATTTAAACTAAATCGAGAATATTTGATCCATAATATCTCATGCATTAGCTGAAAGAACTTTTTCGAACAATGACAAACTGGTTGGTTGAGAGCATGTCTAAAAGGATTGATCTTTTAAAGAAATCCGAAGGGAATGCGATTCCATACTAAGCATTTATTAAAGTAAATGTTTTGTTCTATGTTATTAGTCTCGTTTAAGTTTCCTTGTTTAATTGTTCTATGTTCAATATAGCTTTTAGTGCAATAAAATGTATAAAATTTGTTGGGCTCATTTTTTTTTTTTTTTTTTTTTTTTTGCTCACGAGTGTATATCTAGGTTTCATTAATACAACTCTATCGAAATGTCTGAGCATGTACCTTTTAAACACTAGCTCAAAAGTCCTCTCCAATGCTGATCTAAAAAAATCCTTTGAGTTATAAATCCACCAACTCAAACGATTGTTTATGCACCAAGAGGTGTGAACATCGATAGGAAACATATCAGTTCACTCTAAAACTAGATCCTGATTTTAGGACCAATTAAATGCAAGGAAGATATTCAGGAAAGTATGAAAACTGAACAGGCATTTTTGTTCTATATATAATTAGCAGAGAGACCCGACGTTGTCTGGGATTGAACGAGGATCAACAAATGTGTCACCTCCTATATTTATATTGTCATAGAAGTCAGTGAAATCGTTCATTTTTTTTATCAAGTCAGTTGATTACCTGCTCTAGTTAGGAACCCGCCCCCGGCAGTGTACCCGGAGGAAGCTTCACACGCCTCCCCCCACAGTGACTTAGTCCAGAGTACAGTGTATTCTACATTGCACTATAGAGAATCTACTCTTGATTTTATAAAATTATCTGTAAATTATGGCTTCACTTGAAGTTTAAAATGCAAAAGTCAAGTATCATGGTTCAGTTATGCTTTAAACAGAAACATTAATTTCGTTCGCGCCCCTATCTTATCAAAGAATCACCAGTTGTTTTTATGAAACTATTTTTACATAATCACTTTAAGTTAAATGTACAAAAGTCAAGTATCATGTCCAAATTGTGCACGAAACAGAAACATTTATTTCGAGCGCGCCCCTGTCTTATAAAAGAATATACAGTTCATTTTATAGGTTGTGCCTTTCTGCTTGTACGCTGATAAAACTTCTCGAATGCGCTTGTGATGTTAGATTGTATAAACGTGTTAACTTTGGTCAAAAGCAGACTTTCTACTTTGATCGGCTTTGTTCGATTATGGATACTTATCGGACGCATTCCGATAAAAACCCTATGTAAGAACACTCTCAGACATGTCAAGTACCTTCGTGGGAAATTTTAAAAAAATCGGCCCAGCTAGTCCATAGACAACTCTCTCTCTCTCACACACACACTCACACATACATACATACATACATACACACACACAAAGTTCCTTTTATATAAGGATAGATAGATATTTGGTACATCGAATTGTTTACTTTCTTTTGTAGCGAGAAAACTTATGTTCCTATATTTTTAAATGTAATCAATTTCGCTTTCCTTTTCGTTGTCCCACATTCTTTTCTTCTCCATTTTTTGCTGAGTGATCATAAAGTATGTGACATTCCCTTGTGGTTTACTTTATGCATTTTTCTTTGGTAGAAATTTCCATCATTACGCCCCTTCCCCTCAAGACTGAGCACACAATGTATGAAAACCTGAATATTAAGGCAGCAGCTTAATTATAGCTTTACACAGCTGCTCCTAAAACCTGTTTTTGTAGCTAGATCATTAGAGAAAGGATCCATGTACAGAAAAATAAGAACAAAATTGGTATGCTACATAGATGGAACGATCCACATATATTTAGTAGATGGAATACCCATCGCAGGTTAGGTTTTCTTTACTGAAACGATAACTACGTAATATTCTGAAAGTTTTTTTTTAGATTGAAACACCGAGAATTATTAACCTATTTTATATTAAAAATAAGGATATAGAATTTTTTTAATTAATAATCTAAAATATATATGTCGACTTTTGTTCATTTCAACGATAATTAAATTCGGTCTGAATTATCTCCCCTTGAGAGGTTGCCTCCTTTAGATCTGAATGGTCGTCTCATATTTTGGGAGCATAAACAAACATATATATATATGTTAAGATTTTATTCCTTAGAAGCGCCGGTTGAGTTTGAATTAAATAAGATACGTATTATATACGTTTGAAGCCATACCCAACACATTATTACAAAACAAACAAATGTTTATTTTGTTAGAAATTCATGTTTAAGTCCATAAATATATTTCGACGGAAGCCGTCGACTCGTACGGCCCTCTTGCACAGTATGTCGTTTTCCGAGACTTAAAAAACTACCGTATAAACAACAAACGGCTAATTCTTTGCTCCAACAACAACAACATGGCAAAAGAAAAAAAAAACAACATACTGAAGATGACGGTTTCCGTCGAAATATATTTATGGACTTTACCATAAATTTCTAAAAAAATAAACATTACAGTTAGTAATTGTCTGTATTTTTGAGATGAGGTGTTTTCATTGATTGAGATTGTTGGACTGATTCCTCATCTTGGTTGTAATCGTCACAACGTTTCGGCCGTTTTGCCCTCCGGCCTTCATCAGGTGTTTTGTATCGAACTGGGGAACCGTTTGTTAGGAGTCTCGAACTCAACCCTTTATTATTATTACGGGGGTACCGTGTTCGGACTCCAGCTAGGCTATGGGATATAGTTGCTGATTCTCTGTTTTGAATGTTACTTTTTACTGCCTTCGTTCAGGATTGAAACTGTAAACTTTGATACAACGTCTAGAACCACTCGGCCATATGTCACTAGGACAATTCTTAGTTGATTTTTGTTAATGTTAAACATATGTTGTTATTCAAGGTTTTCTCTCTCGCAATTTGGACACCTCTGATAGAGAGAGAAAACATTAACAAAAATCAACTAAGAATTGTCCTAGTGACATATGGCCGAGTGGTCCTAGACGTTGTATCAAAGTTTACAGTTACCCAAAGGTGCTGAGTTCAATCCTGAACGAAGGCAGTAAAAAGTAACATTCAAAACAGAGAATCAGCAACTATGTCCCAGAGCTGGAGTCCGAACACGGTACCCCCGTGTTAATAATAAAGGGTTGGGTTCGAGACTCCTAACAAACGGTTCCCCAGTTCGATACAAAACACCGGCCGAAACGTGACGATTACAACCAAGATGAGGAAGTCAGTCCGACAATCTCAATCAATGGAAACATTACAGTTGTTAAAAAAAACTCAACGTCCTTCGTGTAAAAAAAATCTATTTATTACATGTTTATCGCAATGAAAATATACGCGCCTCTATATTACTAATAGTATAAGACAATTTGCATACGTTTATGTTTTCCTTAAGAATCGAACTATTTTATCGAAATTTGAAAAGAATCGGGTAGCCTTTGTTTTGCTTTTTAACATTTTTTTATGTATTAAAATATTGAAAGATCTGAAAGTTATTTACTCCCGATTAATCTCTATTTAGAGTTTTGGTTTGATTGAAAGATTCATTATTAAATTATACGGTAATAATTAAATTTTACCAAATTAGTATATTTTTATGATTTTTAAAAGAAAACAAAAGCGAAACAAACATGAAAATAACAAATTTCTGGCAACGCTATGTGGTACAGCTAAAATAGTATATACTTATGGTAAGCGAGCCTCACAGAAACGTTTATGTAGCTCGCTTGTCATAAGTGCATATTTTTATTCTCTCTCTCTCTCTCTCTCTCTCTCTCTCTCTCTCTCTCTCTCTCTCTCTCTCTCTCTGATGTGTATGCGTGCATGTAAGAATGAGAGAGAAAGAGAGAGCAAGAGAAAATTTCCATATGGAATTGTCAAGTTAGTTTAAGAAATATGAAAGCAGGAAAAGTCTTTCAATGTGATTTATTCAATGAAAATCTCTTTTTTCCTTGATATATTTATTGGAGCAATTCATCAATTCCCCCTTTTCCAGAAGAATTCCTTCGTCAATCCATTCATATCTTTGCTTTCGTTTCTTTCCTGATTTGATCCTGATTGATGATGCTCTTTGTCTGCAGAGAAGAGAAATGGGTGATCTCGATTTGTGATTAACAGAAAAGACGAGACGCTTGGTTCTTCACTTTCGGAGAAAAGTCATCAGGTAAAACGGGCAAAGGTCACCAAAGTCTGGCATCGGTTTTCCCAAACGATTATGTGGCAACTTGGTGCAAGATGGAAACAGGAATTATTGTGTACTAAAATGACACCATTTCTTACACAAGGAAAGTCTTAGAATTAGTGTAAGATTTTGAATGAACTCATTTAATCAACTCTTCAGTTAAAGTTACTCAGTCAATGTATGTGTGTATAAGTATATATGCAGACACTCGACTCCTTACTATATAAGTTATAAAAAATATATTTGACAATTAAGCTAAACAGAATAGCTAGCGTTTCATGTTTGTGACTATTCGTCAGGCTATTTCCTGGAATTGATGTTACCGCGTGTTTTTATATATAGGTCTTGAGTTTGCTAGTTAGCAAACTCAACACCTCGTTAATATATAAACGCATGGCACCATCAATTCCATGCAGTAGCCTGACGAATCCTCATAATAATGAAACGTGGAAAATTCTGTATAGTTTATTAGCCATAACTTACTATCTATCTCTACTCACGTATTAATAAATAAATACTCCAAATAGATAATACAATTTTATGTAGATACATAATATATATATATATATATATATATATATATATATAATCCAATAAAAAAAGTAATTGGTTATATATATATATATGTGTGTGTGTGTATTGATGTAAAGCATGTATATGTACAAATCCGAATATTCTTTTATTTGGTCAGATATTTTTCAACAGACAACAAGAAAGATGTACTGAAGAGAGAATTGACCTTTATCATTTGATTTCATTAAAAAATATATACAATAACGCCATCAAAGACACTCGGTGGGAGATCTTATTAGAGCAACCCTATTTCTTTAAGATCATTACTATATCGAAACTTTTTTTCATTATCATATGCAACCTAGCTTGCTACCGATATTAACCTTATTCTGTTTTTGTAAGGAATGGCCTTAAGCAGGATGACCTGACTGCACCAATAACATTTGCATTGTATTCACTTTCACGGGATGCTCACGTGGGATATATATTGGATATCGAACAACTGGTCAAATGTTCAATATCAGACGCGTTAGTGTCAATACAAAAGTATATCATATAAAAACCCTCTAATCAAAGATTGCATGTAAGCTAGGACGATACAAAATAGCATGCCTTATCCAATATATTCTTTCTCGTCATGCAAGGTTTTAACTTTTTTTGACTGATGGTGCCTGTTGGTATATACATAAAATCTGGGTTTATTTTGAGCATATATGTGTATGGTAAGAAATTACAAGTTGTGTATAAACCTTTTGTATATAGGCTGTACATTAAGAATGCGGTGCCATCAAGGTGATGAAATTTATTAGAAATGCAAATGATGAATTTTGGAATGCTGGACCAGCATCTTTGGAATCGATGTGGTATTTTAATTTAGAGCAAAATTAAACTTTACAAATTATATGCTTTGTCCTCCTTAACTTATGTATGCGAAACTTAGATACTTTCAATAATTGATCCAAGGAGGTTAAAAGTTTTCATCAACAATGTTTACAACGAATATTGGGTGTATGTTGGAAAATGTACATGAGTGATAGTAAAGTTCTGAAATGAAGTCATCATTTAATTTGGGTTACTTGAGTGTCATCTAAGATTGGGTTGGCATGTGATAAGAATGATTGATTATCGGGTTCCTAAATATATTTTTTTTAAGTATAAGCAGAAGGGAATCATTCACCACACAAGCTCAAAATTATTGCATGAAATATACTTTAATAGCAAATGTCAAAGTTGAAAGAAGTTATCTGCTATGGAGTAAGTCACTGTAAAACGGTAAAACATCATTTGAAATCATGAGAAACTCAAGAGATGCACACAAAGAGTTTGATATCATTAAATCATAATCTTTCTTATTTCAAAGTGATCTGAAATGAATTGAATGAGCTTACCACAGCAAAGAACTTATAGATGCATTGGAATTTCTTTTAGTTTGAGTCGTTTTTTCATGAATGCAATGCGTGTGGAAATGAATTGGAGGCCTTAAACGTCACATAAAGGTTCTACCAAAATAACAAAGCGCTTCCCTTCACAAGCGATCTACAAGCAGGCATTTTTGTACAAATGTTTAATTAAATATATACCAGGCAAAAGTAATAATCGATCAGGAGTGTCATTCATCATACATATTTCTACCGTATTAGTATGGTAACTCACACCTGAGAGTATCCTGCACCTCTACAAAGCCATAATTTGCTCATGCATGGAGTATTGTTGAGATATCTGGGTGATGCTTCTGTCACTAATCTTTTACTCCTACACAGTACAAAAATAAGTTCCCAACCTAATATGTCCTGCACTAGCAACCAAACCTAAACCCCTGTCCCATCGTCAAAATGTATTATCTGTCTGTTTTACAAGTATTTTAATGGTATGTGCTCTGACGAACTCAAAGCTCTTGTACCTCCATGACGTAGATACTCCCAACAAACCCGACAAGCACCAAAATCCTACCCCTACACTGTAGAGATCAATAGATGCCGGAAAAACTTCTACTCAAATAGCTTTTTCCATCGAACTGCTAGATTTTGGAATTCCCTCCCAGGCTCTTGCTTCTCTGACTGTACTGGCATGCAGAAGTTGAAATGTAATGTGAACAGACATCTTGCAGCTCAATTGCCTACATAGTATCCTTCCAAATTTTGTCCCAAATGGTAGTCCCTTACATTCAAGTGGCAGTTTGCCTTGTTTGGGGTAAAAAAGCAAATAAAAAAATCCACAATTCTATACAAGATTTGTGTGTTGAACATAGTGTTATATATATATTGTTATATAGAGAACGACAGGATGATAAATATCCAAAACACATGCCAAAGAGACGTCAAATACAATCTGAAAACCCTTTGCATGGATGTGTAGAACTGGGATAAAATAGTTTTAGAGTGATCATTATGGCAAAAACATGCTGCGGGCACTTTAAAGTAAAGCAAATATAGTACTTGATTTTGAAACATGTTTTACAGGAGCAGTTAGTATAGAACATATTTCAGCAAGACCGTGTGTGTAGTTCCTGTGGTAGAGCCTCTCTGTCTATTGAGCCGGATGAGATCTCATCTGGCTCAACAACTGAATGCAGAACATAGGTATGCACTAAGTGGTCTGGTGTATCATATCTGCAACATACTTGACTGTTGATACATTTTTATGTTCACAAGTGAACATTGCAATCTTGTAAAGTGGTAATCACTATATTAAAAGTAATATTATATATGCGTGAGTGTATGTACATGGATGACAGAATTTGTTGATCTACCTTTCTATTTAGTACTGAATTCAATCATTTTGGTTCGAGTTGTTTTGTATATGAATGATTTTCAGATTAATTGGTTTTGTAGGTATATATTTGATAAATAAGTAGTTTGTAAATAGTAGCGTTTCAATCTATGCGCTAACTAGAATAGTGTTTGTGCACCGTAAGAAAACTTTTAGTGTAAATATTTTAGTGAGGCAGTGTGCTTTTTATTGCATCTGCTCAAAAAGAGTTTGGTCTTTTTGAGATATAAAAGTTCGAATTTCTTGTTCGAACCCATATTTATTTATTTTTTCAAATACTTTTTAAGTGATCACAATTTTTTTGCACTCTTTATCAACACATCGTTGGCATATGCAAACAGCATAGTTGGTATAATTTATTGTAAAAGAATAGGCACCATTTTAACCGGAAAGACAATCAAATCTTTATGAGTATTAATTGTCAAAAAATTGAGACATTCGTATTTGACTTAGATTTGAAAGTTAGAAAGTTATGCATTTTTTCAGATGATAACTTCAGCCAGTTAAAAAAAAAATCTGTGCAAATGTGTATTTTTGTGATTTTTATGTATTTTCATTTTTTTTACAAAAAAAAATTTAAAAAAACAATTTGTTCAAAAGTTTTTGTTCTACAAAACCGTTGAAAATATATTTGATTTTGTGTCTTTCCAACTAATAAGCTTTTAATGTAAATTCTCTTGCAATATGTCAATTTTTTTCTAACACCTCGCATGCAACTTTTTTTTGTTTCTTCAGTAACAGTTCATCAAATTTTCCCACATTTATTTATAACTGACGCAACAATGAGGGAGGCGGCTTTGCCTGATCGTAAAATACGCTTAAATATATTTTAATTCATGCAGAATTCGTATTTATTATTACAGAGCCAACTCTCTATTGAATATTATATTGTACCTAATATATAGTAGTGATTTCAAAGTTTTAAAAAAATGACCTGTCGTCAGCTAGAATCAATACCAAAACGTTTAGCGCTCCAGCTGCGTCTTCTACCAATGTAGCAATTGAGAGATAGCTAAGAAAGATTGAATATAAAACGACTTGAAGGAAATAACTGAGTTTGGGCATGCGCAGAAAGAAGTAAAAATATGTCGACAAGTTTAAATAAACAATTTGCATTTCAATTTCTCAATATATACCTCTACATGTTATTCATCCATCTAAACAAAGATTTTCTAGTTATAAAACATCCCTGGTGTATGGCTACTATTTTCTGTTTATTTCAGTGTTATGTGGCCAGTAGTTTAAGAGTTTATCGGTTAAATATTTATACACAGGCTACTGTTTTATTTATATAGATTGAAATATGATGTCAAGTTGAGGTTTCACGTTTGCATTGTTTCTTTTCATATACAAAAATTTATGTTTCTGATAATCCTTAATTTAATATTTCATGAAGCAATGTACAAATTGTATTATTGAGTTTAACTTGGAAATTTAGGACATAAATCCTATTTGGTTCCACAGTGGGTACTTTTCTGTTCTGAATTTCCACAAAGAAAACAACGTTTATTATGTAAAAACTTTCATTTTTAAAATGAAGACCACCACAAGATTTTTTTTTTCTCAGTATTCTGCTTTTTATTTTACAATGAACCACGTGTACATGTGAACACTAGTCTTCTTTTTTCATTCGTGTTTTGAATTTGCAATTATTTGACATTCTTCAATGACTTTCTAAAGCATTAAATCAGGTGCTTTCTTGTTAGAAGTTATTTGCACTAAATACGAACAAAAACAAAGTCTAATATTTATTAATGAGTAAATAGTAAATCAAATATCAAATGTTTCATTCCATTTCCAGCAAAAAAAAAATCCTCATTTTTTGCCTTTTTACATTATGTAAACATTTGTAATAGATGATATAAAGAATTTCACTCGTCAAAAATACAGTAAAAAATATTTAAAAAAAAAACAAAATTTTATTCAATTTTACTCGCAAGTATGAAATTCTCATTCATTATTTTCTTCTGTGTCTAATTTTTGCAAACGTAATTTTACTTCGTTTTTGTCGGTTCGATTTTCCCCATTCCCGTTTGTATAAAGCAACATACCTTCTAAAATACAATGCAAATGTAATACCATTTTTTTAACAATAATTAAGTTCAGTAATCGAATTCACAATTTCTTCACTCAATTTCTTTTGCATCAAAACTTCTAATAAAGTAGAATATTGTGTTAAGATACACTCAGTTTATCGTGTTGGCGTTTACGTTCTTGTTATAATGTTATTTTTACAGCAAAAGTTTCGTAGAAAATAAAATAAAAATGCCGAGGTCTGTTCTCTAAACAGTATTATTTTTGTTGCGTTACTGAGGAAATATCGAACTAAAATCTAGCTTTCAAGGTTTTCTTCTTTAGTGTGTCTTTAAAGATAAACCATTGTTATTTTAAAGTGGGCAACAAAAAAAAAACCTCACAAAATATCTACTCCTCACTCTTTGGAGAAGAGCTAGCAATTTAATACAATTATAAGTTATTATTTTGAATGTCGCATCGTTACATTAATGTTTGACTAAGGATGACGATAAAAAGAATAACAAAACAGTCACTTAAATGTTGATGTAAATACAAATATAATAGTTTATTAACATGAAATAGCTTATCAGCATCCAAGCAAATGGTTCTGCTGTCCTCTTCAGACGAATACGATAAATCATTCTTTTCGCTGTAGAATAATCTATGATAAGAGGTGTTAAGTCGCTCTCCAGAAAACTCTGTCCATCTATATGACATATCAACCCTGTCCGTAAGGCAATAAATATTGTAAACATTGTATATAGTAAATAGAACACAGGTTGATTGACATTATTTAAGCATAAATGATCACAATAGTATTAATCAGTAAAATCGTAAAATAGTATTAATAGTAAAATCAATACCATGGAAGGAAAAGTATATATTAATCCAATCATATACTCGTATACCTGTATCAGGGTGTTAGTCGGTATATATATATATATATATATATATATATATATATATATATATATAAGCATTAAATAAAGAAGTAGTCAACCACCTCAACAGAAACAACCTTCTTAGTGACATGCAATATAGTTTCCGCTCAGCAAGATCTCCAGCAGATGTGCTAACGGTTATATCTCATAGGATTAGTGAATCTCTTGACAAAGGCTTCCTTTCCAGGGTAATTGCTCTTGACATATCAAAGGCCTTCGATAAGGTATGGCATAAGGGCCTACTTCACAAGATTTCCAGCTACGGTATCACTGGTAATGTTTTCTCAATCATTAAATCATTTCTCTCTGATAGGTTCATAAGAGTAGTGGTTAATGGGCAGAAATCAGAGGCCCACAGTATTAATGCTGGAGTCCCCCAGGGGTCCATCCTGGGCCCAACTCTCTTCCTGATCTACATCAATGATCTCCCAAAACACATACTTAAATCATTCGTTGACATCTATGCTGATGACATGACTATCTATGGCAACACATCAAAGGCTGTAAATGACAAAGTTCTAATTCTCTCTCCTCTAATCTTGAGTGCATGGTACAGTGGGGGAAGACGTGGCTGGTTACTTTTAATGCATCCAAAACCAAGCTTCTATCTTTACATCATCAATGCTCTGATCCCCATCTGGCATCAATTGAAATGGATGACTCTCGTCTTGGGGAGGCTCCATGTTTTGACAAGCTTCTGAGTTTGACCTCTACTCCTGATTTGAAATGGAACACGTACATCAGGTCTGTTGCCAAGGATGCTGGGAAAATGGTGGGATCCTTCTACCGCTCCAGAAGATATCTCACTACTGATGCAATTCTCTATCTGTATAAAAGCCAAGTACGTCCAAGGATGGAGTACTGCTGCCATATCTGGGCAGGAGCTGCTAAAAACAGCCTATCCTGCCTTGACATAGTACAAAATAGACTTTGTGGTTTAGTGGGGGATGCCCTTTTCTCTTCCCTGCAGCCTCTCTCCCACAGGAGAGACGTTGTGAGCCTGTCTTTGTTTTATCGTTATTTTCATGGCAAGTGCTCGTCTGAGGTCCAATCTCTCGCCCCCCCTCGCCATTCTTTCACGAGAAACACCCGTCTGGCTGAAACTACTGTCAATAATTTTCCCCACTCTTTATCTGTGCCTAAATTCAAATGTAGATTCCATGAGCAGAGCTTCTTTCTCAGAAGTGCCTGACTGTGAAACTCTCTTCCGTTTACCTGTTTCCCACTGACTACAACTTGGATGTCTTCAAATCCAACATAAACAAATTCCTGACAAACCGCCCCCTTAAGTAAGACACACTATCAAATCCCCAATACTAATGACTACTACAATACCATCTAATTGATTTCTGTACACGCAATAACCCTTATCTCTGAGTGGCCTCCGGGTCTTGATAAGTGGTGCCCCCCATGTAAAAAAAGAAAAAAAAAAGCATAATACCGATCAGAAATGGTATTTTTGGAAGGGTGGGATAAAATGCAATTACCACTGAATGGTAAAGTTTACATAAAAGTAATATGCCCATGTTCCTCAATGTGTTGCTTATATATATTCCAGAATGATGATCGGTTCATTAAGTAAGGAGTACATGTTATATATATATATATATATATATATATATATATATATATATATATATATATATATATATATGCACACGTGAATGAAGGCATTTGCATGTTTGTTTTAGAACAGAAAAAAACTATAGACAAAGAAACATAAAAAAGTAACCCCTTATTCATTTCTTCACTTTGACAAAAAAACACACTTATATTCTTTTCTTCTTTTGTGTTCATATTCCTTTTTAGAAAAAAATTCACATGGAGAACCTCAAAAGATTTGTGAATGGCAGAAAGGCCATTTATTTCAAACATCAATCTATGGAATATCTCATTTGCCCGATAACAAAAGTTATCTTGCATTGAATATCATGGAATTTCAATGAAACAAGTCATTGTGTCCACTTTTTCAGAAGACAAAATCTTGATTGATTCAGACATTTTTTCCAGTTGATTAAAAACAGACGGAGATCTTCAAGCGAGGCAATCGAAAGAAATAAGTGCTTCATCTTTGCTTTTCTAACATCTATCATCCTCCAAAAAGCAAAGTCTAGAAGTTTGCTTATAAAACTATTAGAAAGCGGTCTCAACTAATTTCACAAATACCATTAGCATTTAATCTGGAACTAAATGCTAAGGCGCTTATTTTTCAACAACTCCATTATCATTATTGTGTGTTAATATATCAAAACTCTCCAAATGTTCAATCTTGATATATTTGAAAAAGCACAAGTTCGAATTTGTCAGTAATTTGGAAATCAAATTTGAGAATGATACGTTGAATGTGTAAGGTAAATCTTAAACACATGTTTAAATCTGATAAGCTTAGAAGATTAAATCTGAGAAGTTTATGGATATGTGTGCAGAACAGGAGACTTCAATGGTATGATATCGTTGAAAGAATGGATAAAATGCTTGATTAAGTAGCTGTAGAACAATTGAAGTTGCAGGGTCAGTTAGCAGGTGAAGACCGAGTAAAAAATATGAAGCAATAAGAATGGATTTGAGAGAAAGAGGAAAAAAATCCAAACCTGGTCAGAGATAGTTTAGTTTGGAAATCAAATTCTAAACATCAGAAAAGCTGTCCAACACATGCCACCATGTAAAACAAAGGTTATGTTGAATATGACGATGACAATTAAAAATAAATAAAATTTTGAATATTATGATCACGAGGGCTTTTTATGCCAAACTTGATGCAATTTTTGCCCAATATTTATTTTATCAGTTCTTTTATTTTATTAAATAAGTGTTTAGAAATATAAAAATTAGTAATACTATTTTAGAAAGGAAATATACCTGGCAAGTATAAATATTCTGACGCCACATTTTTGGAGGAAGAAAAAAACAACATTGATAAATAAAAGAAAAACACTAATATTGTGTTGGACTTTTGTTTTGGCTAACATGTACGGAGGTTCAACAACTTCATTCTAGCAGGTACATTTGTAGGAGAATGTGTGATGTCATAATGCTTTTTTTTTGTTTCTTTTTTTTTACATGGTATTCACCACTTATCAAGACCTTGAAGCCACTCGGGGATAAGGGTTATTGCGTGTAGAGTAATCAATAGGATAGTATCGTAGTAATCGTTAGTATTGGAGATTTGATAAAGTGTCTTACTTAAGGGGGCGGTTCATCAGGAATTTTTTTATGTTGGACTTGAAGACATCCAATTTGTAGTCAGGTGAGAAACAGGCAAACGGAATAAATTCAGTAAAAGCTAACCATTTTTTATTAAAAAAAAGATGCACTGCATTGTTGCATTGTTGCATCCTTGTGCTCGTCTTACAAGTACTTCTATGGAATGTGTTCCAACAAACATATTCTACTTATATCCCCGCAATGTAAACATACCCGACCCACAAAACTAGCAGCAAAATTCCTGTACTGTAGAGGATCCCTGGTGTGGGAAATAGTTTTTACTCCAATAGCTTTTTAACATGAACCGTTTGTCTTTGGAAGTCTTTCCGTGCTCTATTTCTCTGACTATACAAATATGGAGAAATTTAAATGTGCAACATTTACAAAAAACACTTGACCAGCTACAACCACTATCAACAATTTCCCTTACTGTGCCTTAATCTAAACACAGATTCCATGAACAAAGCCTCTACCCTAGAACTGTCTGCCTATGGAATACTCTTTCACTCACCTGCTTCCCAACTGATTACAATGTAGTAACCTTCAAGTCTAATCTAAACAAATTCTTGTTGAGCCGTCCCCTTATATTATCGAAATTCTACATCATTAACGATTACTGAACTACCTTGTTATATTTATTAAGCCTTATCCTCGAGTGGTCTTTAGATCTTGATTCCATTGTAAAAAAAAAAACATGTTTGTTTGGATTACAATGCTCTACATAAGATGTCCTTTATAAATTTTGTCTTTACTCACAGTAGTGGCTTTTGTCTCAGTTGCAAAATGCCGTATTTGGGGTGAATAAAGTTTGAACCAAGTCAATCTTTAAGATTTTTCTTCTGTCTTTCAAAGATGAGCATAAAATGTTATGAAGTTTCTTATCCAATTTTCAACTTATTCTGAACGAAGACACTTCTTAAGTTCTATATCTTATTCATTTTCCTTTTATTAAATCTTTCTTATGCGATCATTTTCTTTTTACTTCTTATTATTTTAAGCACATAAACAAAGAAAAGAATGTTCTTTGCAGTGGTGGTAGAGGGACGATTTCTTGCCGTGAATGTTTTACATAGGGAACCATAGATGCACCACTCCGACAAATATAAATTAAATAAAATCTAAATTTTAATTTCATCAGAATTTTTTATGAACAATGACCTTAGTTTTCGGCTTAAAACTCCAAACTTTTCAAATTACGTAGGAAAAAAAAATGTAAAATATTTATTTAAAATTATCTTAAAATTGACTTTATTTGTATTTCATCTCACAAAACATTTGTTTATTTGAAATAAGTCAAAAACAAATTGTTGACATTTTCGGTTCTCTTCTGATCTCTTATTTTTCTCATTTTTCCCTCCCTTTCTTTGTAAAAGGAGAGACTCGTTGGCGCTTTTTCACCTAATTTAGATTTGTAGATACTATTCGGACACAAGAGATAGCCAAGTCTAACATAGGAATTCGGTTTTTGTTTTGTTCAAATACTTCAAGATGTGAAAGCTGAGAGGAAAAAGGAAGACTGGAACTGTTTCCTGAAGAGAATAGAAAGATGCAAATTCACAAATTTACCAAACCTACAAAAAACAAAATGGCTGATTCACTGATAGGCAGGCAAACAGATTAGTGACTTGATTAAGAGTAGAGAAAATTCAGATAACGGGCAAAATATCTCAGCATTATCAGATAAACAGCTCAACCGAATGGGATGGTATAGCTATAGAAAAAAAAAAAAGAAAAAACAATACAAAAAAAAAAGTAGCAATCACAAAATGTAGTATTTGCACTTTGTGTACGTGTGTGCATAGTGAAGTTGGCTTGTTCTTATGGTTTTAGTAGGAGGAGAAACATTGAATTTTACTGTGATCGGTGCTGTTTGTATAAATGCTGATTTTCAAGAATTGCTCTTACATTAGATATACGACGTACTTGTGACGCGTAGGTTCCAACCTCTATTTTGCTTAGAATTTACGAAAGAAATCATAAACTGTAACATTATTTTTGGTAATACAAAGAGAATATAACAGATAATCTCAGTACTTCTTTATCATTGTTGTTATTATTATGATATATATGTATAAATTATTATTCTTATTTATTAATATTAGGTAGAAATAAAAGGACTTATTATTTTGCCATATAATGTATATATGTGCTTGTGGTGTGTATAGACATGTATGTAAATTACATAGCAAGCTGAAAAAAGATTTCCTCATTCTCTGTAAAAGATACATATTAGAGAGAGTTGAATCAACATAATGAGAGGGAGCAACACTAGTTGAGAGAGACAGATGTTGGTGACTTATTTTAATTAGCTGCAATTATGATAAACTAAACCAATCAAAATCCTTTACAAACATAACTCAATCCTAGAACGAAAGTACAATTTAGCATGTATTTTGTGTTATTAAAATCTACAGGAAGTAAGTCTTAGAAATAACAGACGTTGTATAATTCACATTCAGTATCAAATTTTCAGTAACTATCAAAAATTAGAAAGTCTTTTTTCTTAAACGTCCATATTTTCGTTTAAAAGCGTCTTTCTCCCTATATTTATTGTCCATCTTTTTATTTTAATCCACGTTCAAGCATTTTTGTTGTTGTTATTATTGTTATTTTTATTATTGTTATTATTCTTTACTTTTCATTATTGTTTTTCTAAATCATTCTTTTTTTCAATTTTTTTTAATTTTGTTTTTGCGAAAGATAGAGCATTCTATCGAATTCCAAACATCTACCCACTATTCCAGAGACTCCAATTAGCAGGTGAATATTTGGTATCTGATAGGATGCCTCATCCTCAGCAAGAAACAAAAATCCCTAAATTATGGATGTGTGTGTGTATTTTTAAAAAATCTGTGCCAATTTTCCAGATTCATCTCCTTAGAGCTGCTGTGGTTGTGGCCGTGAATCCTTTATGTCACTTCTGGAGATTTGCCTCGAATTTCCTTACTCGTCGGATTCTTGTGATTGAATCTCCGTTGTGACAAATCCATTCTCACATCTAACCACACTCGTTGCATCAACTTGCCAGTCGGCATTAATAACAATTCTAGCATTATAGTGGACCGATTTTTTCATTCTAACAGATGGCAGCTTATTAGTTTCGTTGTGTAGATGACACGTAGCAGTAATTTCTTTTCTCACTGCTACCATAATCATCTTTTTAATAAACAGCAGTCGTAAAAGTTAGTAATAAAAGCAGAACACAATCATTTACAGTTTAACAATGCTTACAGGGTTTTTATTTTTATTTTTCATTATACTAGCGGGGGAGGGGGGGCTTAGCTCGGGTGTGAAATATGTTTAAATATGATATTTTAATTTGTTCAGATTTCGTATATATTATCATAGAGTTGTGATTTCAAAAGTAGAATCAAAACTGAAAATAAAACTGTAGCATTTAAAGCTGGTGACGTTATCACTTTGCCAACATGACACGCATATAAACTGATTAAAAATTAAAAATGAAAAAATAAATTAAAATGTATGTACAAAATGTATAATGATTTTTTTTTTTAATTTTGACACATTTTGAACCCCTTAAAAATTATTTAACCGGCTAAAGACCCATAAAAGAACAGTCTGTAAAAAAATCCACTCATTTGAGACGCCTAGCGTCGCTCTGCAACTTTTAGTTTCGGAGGAGATAGAGTTTGAAAATATGGAGACAGACATATTGCCTTTTATATAATAGATTTACATAATACTTCAACTCATCTCAATAGAAGGAGGGGGCAGTTCTTCAAAACAAGACCTCTCTCTCTCTCTTTCTCTCGTGATATAGAAAAAAGAGGAAGATTACTCAGTTTATCTGTTATGTACTTCTGGCGACTTTCTACCTATGACAATATCTTAATTCATAACCCTAATTCTGATCTTTTAACTTTCAATTAACAGTCTACCTTTTCTTAGTCTAACCGTATATAGAAAATGACGTTTTTACATTTTTACACACCCACATTTAAATATTGCTACGTTAAGCCTCTTCCCCACAAAGGCAACACACGCTACTTACAAACATATAGACAAAAAAAAGCAATATAGTAATGATTTCATTTTTAGATGGCCACCCAGATCATAAGCTGGAAAATCGAGTTATTTTTATATCACTTGGGTTAATTGAGAAAATTATGAATAATTAACTAAATCTTAAGAAATTTAATTATTTTTATGTAATTCTTAACATCACTGTTCTATTATCGTTGTATGTTTGTAATTAATACCAATTTTATTCAAAATTTTAAATAAGAATACATGATTTTGTTAGCAAAATACTGATACGCAACTCTTCTAGTCTTTAATAATAATAATAAAGTAGTGAACTATTCTCATATAGGTAGGAACCCTGAGCATTAGAAATTCAATGTGATCCTTTCTTTTTAGTTTAAAGGACAGAAGAGACAAAGATTGGAATCTATTTTTCTTTTCCCTACCTCTCGGATTATCTTATAGTCCGTTTTTATAATTCAAAAGAGTAAATGGTGCTTGCCACATCATCTAAAATGTTAAAACATCACAACAACAAAAAATGAAAATCATGTCTATCTGAGAATGAAAGATAAAACTTCACAGATCCATAAATCGTATTGGCAAGCTGCTAATCAAGCCAGGAAAAAATGTAAACAAGTAAAAGTGTAAAAGAGAAAAACTATATATATATATGTGTGAGTATATATACACATATGGACGCACATGTATCTACATATATATATGTAAGCCTTGTCAACAAACAGGTGGGAGGGTTACGGGAAGTAATGACTAGAGGTGAGTTTGGATGTGGCTTATCAGTTTCTTAACTTCTTAGGACTGGACTAAGAATACCTTGAGGTTCTTGTCTATGGATTCATCAACCTTTGTAGAAGATTTAAGTTAACAACACTGACAGCACACTAATAAGATGAGATAAAAATGCTGTCAACATTTTTATAAAAAAAAAGCGAGAGGCAGTGACTAAATATCCTAAACTCAAGGAGTTATGTTTAATATTTTCAAGAGCGAAATTCTTTTTTACATTATGAATTATTTAACACTTTTCAGGTGAGATACTATCCTTTTTAGTGTTGTGCACTATATATATATATATATATATATATATATATGTATATATATATATATATATATATATATATATATATATATATATATATATATGAGAGAGAGGATTAGAGCAAGAGTCTAAAGAGCAGAGAATATTTAAATGTATTAGTACATTCAATAATACAATTAAAATAAAAGGAAAGAAAACGGTGCTCGTTGTAATGTAGACATATAATAAGCTCGATAGGTATATATATCCTAGAGCTATTTTAATATTAAGTAAGATGATTAATAATTTATAATTAAAATTAAAAATTGGTTTCATAAGGAAGAACAAAACAAAATCAATAAATTGTACGATCGCTTCAGAAACGATGTTTTTATTGTGATAGACATTGAGTCTTGGACAATAATTTTATCATATAGTTTTGAAACAAAGTCTCCTCATCAGCAATAATATTGGGTGGGTTTTTTTGTTCTAAAGACACCAGAATAAACCTAGCATTTTTAAGTAAGGCAGATGTATATTTTAATGGTTCGCTTTCTAAAAGTCGTACGTATCATCGTCAATGCATTCATTGGGATGGACTTTGTTTCAAAACTATATAATAAAATTATTGTCCAAGACTCAATGTCTATCACAATAAAAACATCGTTTCCGAAACGATGGTACAATTTATTGATTTTGTTTTGTTCTTCCTTATGAAACCGATTTTTAATTTTAATTATAAATTATCAATCATCTTAATATATATATTATTGTTTTAACTTCTCCAGTGTTTCATGGTAAACAACGGATAATTCCTTTAAGAACGTTGGTAATATTCTTTGTTCATGTAAGTAAAACTATTCAGCGATTCGGAATAATTATTGACAAAATAATGTTCCAACAAAGGACAAATTTTTTGATAGTTTTAAAGATTTCAAAGAATATATATATATATATATATATATATATATATATATATATATATATATATATATAATGCGGTGGACTTTGATTATCATCTTGAAAGCGAGCTTTTAATATTTTTAACTTCTGTTTTTCTCGTCTTTCTTACGCACCTTTCTTTCTCTTTATTTACTTTTGGCATATGATGTTTTTTTTTATTTGATCGACTCTGAAGAGCAGTCAAATAATTTAAATGCCAATATTTTTGCCATGTAAAACGAGCAATGAAGGAGAAAATAAAGAATAAACAAAAATATGATGGTGGACCGATTCTTTCTTTTTAATCACATGAGATGCAACCAACTAAAGAGAAAGCAGTGTATATTATTTAGGCTGATAGAATGAGTTATATATGTATATGTTACTTTTTAGATCTGCACCTTGAAACTTGAATGGAATGATTCTCTAATGCAGATTATCATAAGGTAGAGTGATGTTGTTTTAGTGGGAAGTTTATCTCTCAGAAATAAACTTTACATTGAAAAAAATATTTTGCCTCTGATTTGAATCTCATTTTAATCCTGGTTAAATTACACAACATAATCAGATTTTATGGTTCGCAAAATTTTAATACCCTATCTTGAGCATCCTAAATTCATCAAATTGAAACCTGTCTCTGTATATATATATATATATCACCAAAATTTTCCATTTCATTCTATAGCAAAATAAATCATTTTGAAGGTTTGATATCTTGTACATATTAAGCATGTCATATATAACTTATTGTTATCAACTTGACTTAAGTATTTCAACTTGTTCGTGTGTTGGCCTGTTCTAAATGTAAAGCCTCCAATTTTGTAACTAAAAATTTGAAGACAGAATAATACCGTTAAAACGAGCAATCTTTTGTGCCCCAGAATTTTTCTACATAGTCTTCATCATTCTCAATGAACTTTTACGAGAAATTCAATGACGCTTCACTTTGTCTGATTCATGTCCATAACAGATGTTGATTTCTTTTATTTCTTAAAGTCTTGTACCGTTAATATCTGCAAAAGAGAGATGAAACTTTCAAATCATGAATGCATTCATTTGCAATTCCTTCTGATGCAGTTCTGTGTTATATAAGGGTTTCATTGAGAGAGTTTCATTAAGAGAGTTTTAGAGGAGAGAGTTTCTTAGAGAGTCTTATTAAGAGGGATATTGTGAGAGAGATTGTTCGTTTTATAAAGATATTGTTGTTTCTGTTATGAAGCGATTCATATATATTAAAACTGTTCATACTCAGACGTGTAGAAGAAGAAAGCTCTTTGAGTGAGGAGACATTGTGTTCAGACAGTCTTAGTGTAGATATGAGATGTAGATTCACATTGTGGATATGAGATGTGTATGTCAAGACATTTTATAACACAGACATATAGACATATAATAACAATTCACTTTACCTTTTGCTGGAATCACAACACAAAGACGACGTTTACAAAAACACCTGATGGTTTATTTCTTCTCACGACCGGTCGTGGTTTTCATCATCAAGAATTCAAAGCTTCACATATTAAGTTTCAAAGTACCGTCTCGCTTCTAGACGTTCGAATTCCAAACTGGACTGTCGCCTGTCCCTCTCAAACTCCCTCCCAGTTTCTGTCTCTTAACTCTAAAGTTTTTCTAACTATCTCTAGAACTTTCTATTTTCCATGACGTCATACACATGTTAAAACATGTGCCTTCTTTCACGTGTTCTGGACATGCGTGTCCAAAACTTTTCCTTTTTTTACAAAACAAATTTTAACCTATACTCAGTAACCTATTTTTCCAATATGTTAAAAACATTATCTTATAGCTGCATTCTTTCAATTGAATTTTCATAACAAAATTGATAGTGCACATTCTTTTCTTGAAATATTTTATCTCTATTCTAAACAATCGTTTGCTTTACATTCCTTTTTCTAATTCTCACACGTAATCTATTTCTAAACCTAAATTACGAGGTTCGAATTTCGTCTCTTGCTATTTCATTTTCATTTTAACTAAATCTCTCTATTTTTATACTTACATGAAAAGGGGACAGCCCTTATCATGTAACAATTTCATAAAAATCGATCCAGCCGTTTTCGAGTTTATATTGAATGAACTCACAGAAAATTCCTTTTGCCTAATAGTAGAGATAGGAATCGAGATAAATATAGTTCCCTTATTGACAAAAACTCTTTAGTGCAATTTATTATTTATTATAAAAAGTCCAAAACAACTACCTCATTAATAAGTAATAACTAAATGTCTGATAACAGTTTACTAAAGTAATGCAGTATATGCATTACTTATGAAAACGTATTCTCCCATTCTGCATATGAAGACATATATTGGCATGACTAAAACTAGTATCTCTAACTGCCTCAGATATCACCTGTCCTCTCCTCACAGTTCCATTTATTAACATCTTAAAAATATATGCGTACAAAAATATTATATGTATATATATATATATATATATATGTATAATAAAAAATATATATATGCATTTATGTATAATAAAATAGCAAAAATGATGCGATACTCATATCAGATAAGATATAAAAACATTAAAAGAAAGTTTAACTAATACACCGTGAATTGATAAGTGACAACGGTATCTAAGCTGCCATCAGCTAAATAGACTTTTTTCTTTCTTTTTTTTTGAAAATCTGTCTTTTATCAGATGACTAGGCGTGGCTTCTCTAAGCACTATTTCACTATCATCAATAGTTTACCAGGCCACCGGCGGCAAGAATATCGAGTTGATATCATTGCCGACATTCCCTACTGAATTTTTGACCCCAGTCAAGGAGCAGCCAGTTTGACTTCAATATCTGGAATCACTGTTGAAACTTCTATCAAACACAAAACTTACTTTTTTGCTTTATTTTCTTCTTTCCAAAATTTTATCCCATTTGATTATGAAAATCAGGTTTTATTTTTACATCAAGAAGGCTCTAATATCCTATGCTACTAAAATTCCATGATATATTATTATAGAATAATTAAACTTTATTAATTACATTTTCCAAATACAAAAATAAATGTATAAATGTTAATGGAAGCGGGGGGGGGTCTTATATATAAGGTTCTCTTCCTTCAACTACAAAATTTCTTTTACTTTCTAATGTTATGAAAATCTTTTTAAAATATGAAAGATAGCAGTAACAAAATAATACATTAGTAATCAACATATTACAACATGGGGAAATTGTACCCTCCTCACCAAATACAAAAAATACATACCAAACAGACATACACATATACATATATATATATATATATATATAGCCACTGCTATCCAATGTAAAAAAAAATAACTCAACTCGAAACTACTAGAATTGTGAGTTAGGGGACACTAATAGATAAGCCATTCACTGCATGAATGATGCATTAAAAACATTTAAACAATCATATATGCATAAACATCAAGAAAAAAGTTAATTGCAAGATAAATGATTAGTCATTCAACCGTTCTAACAATCCACAATCTGTCCACAATCTTAACAATCCAGAAAACCTTAACAGTGATTTTTGTTTTGGTAAAAAAAAAAACATGGGTGGTGTTAAAAATGATTGTAAATCTCAACAACAAAAATTGTTTAAAAAAAAAGGTCAACTATTTTACATCTTATGTTCAGCATTGATATGATAAATTTAACGTTAAATGCAAAATATTGCATTTTTTAAACAAATCTTAAAACTGTTTACTTAGAGAAATTTGGGTGTTTTATTGCGAGCAAAATTTAATTTAATAGCCAAAGTGAAGTTAACTATGGCACTGGCTATTGTGAAACATTTAGTCTTGCATAGCTGTTTTGTTATACAAAAATTAAACGGCCATTGTTAATGGTCAATTAGAAATGGTTGGTAAAGAGATCTTTGGGTGATTGAGCAGGATCGAGGTTAAGACTTTACCCCAAAGAATTTAGTGTTGGGAAGAGGACAAATTCTATTTAACTAATATGTGGAACTCTGACAAATACTCTCATGCCAGATGGACTTGGGAGTAATGATAGCTCAGTGGTGATTTTGCCCTCCCAAAAGTAGTCCCCGGACATGACATGAAAGTACTTAGATCACAGTGATGTAAAAGTACTAAGAATACTAACATTTATATTACTACATTTAATTTTGCTATCTGAGCTTTTATGACACTTGAAGAAATAAAACAAACATTTACGTATTGCTAGACAATCGAAGAACTCAATGCAAATAACTTTAATAAAATTCTGTAGAAAAAATAATGTGCATGAGGGAAAAGTAAAGCATCATAAACAAGATTCTATTCCGGCGTCTGCGAGGTTACTAGTGCCGAATAAGAACGCCCTTGGCATTATTGTTCTTATATTTTCATAGCAAGAACAATAACGCCGGCAGCTAACAAGACGACAAGCACGATGAATCTGAGAAATAGAAAGGAGAAAAGAACTCTGCATGAAATCCAGACCTGTAGAGTGACACTTGTAATGCAGACAGGTGGAAAGATAATGCAAAATATTAAATCGCCTTCGGTACTTGCAGCGATTTTAACAAACAAAAGTAAGGAGAATTCGCATTAAATGATAAAAAAAAGCTTTAATTATTCGCCACAAGATGAAGCATGAATTTCTAATTTAGAATAAACAGAAATTGAAAAAATTATCATTTGAAATGCAAAACACCTTGCGGCAATGATTGCAAAAATAACACATTCATTTATATATTTTTTTTTTATTAGAAAAAATCTGCTTTTTAATTCATCGTGAATTTTGTCATTAATTTAGCAATCAAATAATGCCACAGAATCAATGTAACTCATTTGAATTAAAGAAATTGGAAAAAGGTTTAATTATAAATTCTGTATTTTTTAAAATATTGACAAAGCGAGGAGAGGCTGGCTAGAAAATTACAAAAGTTCTGATTGGTCGAACAAGTTCATGCATAAAGAGGGGTTCTCAAATAGCATTCATTTCAAGAATATAGAACAGTAAGAAATATCGAGTGTCTTTCGTGGAACAGGGTTGTAATACTTTTCTCAAGAGGCTGGTGTTTTCTTGAAATCACCGATTTTAATTTATAAATATTTGATTCGATTTAATTTTCTTAACTAAGGAAATATAAACTCTGTATCACGGCTCCTTAACTAGCAAACCTAAGGAGGGTCAAAACCAAGAGAATATTATCGGTTGTCGATTACTTCGGTTTTTTATTGTAGTTTATGGAATAATTTCATCCGATTTAATTTGTTTTGTATGGATTAAAAGAAAAAAAAAGAGCATATACTATTATTTTCCTGAGTTTCAAAATTTCGTTTTAATTATAATCAAGAAACAAAAAAAAAATAGTGAATTAAAAAAGATATTTTTTACTAGAAGAGGCACCACCAATCAACTTCTATATTTATCACGGATATAAACAACGTAATAATGATGCACGAGAGATCTGTACTGAGATACAGAAAACCGATCTCCAGTATTCTTTATATATAAAAGCGAAAATGTATGTATGTATTTCTGCTAAATCTTTCGACAGACACAACAAAAATTCACAAACTTGATCTCATATGAAAGCCCCACCCTCCGGACGACAAATATCGAAAAATTGGCCCAAAAGAACCATGAGAAGTGGGTCAGCTGATCGATTTTCTGCAGGGAGGGGGCCCAAAAAAGTGACATTTTAATGATATTTATACGTAATTTAATAAACGCTGAGTCATGTCACGTGTCCCTGACGTAAGTCAGCTGCAATGGCGATATGTATATGAAAACATTGAATAGAGACTTTTGTTATCGGTAAAAAAGACACATCATACACATCAAAATACAAAAAATTAACGTTAGGAAAACGTTACCAAAGTTATTAGCACGTTCAAAATAGTTAGATACGATAGTTAAACGAAAAATAACAAGCCAAAAATGTGAAGTAAAAAAAAATACGCTTACAAAAAATATTAACGATCGATGTTTTTACAAAAAAAACAAAACAAAGCGAGACGCCATTTTCCTTTTAAGTAACACTCTTCAGAGTAAGGAAAACGAAGTGAAAGAGAGAGAGACGCACACACACACACACACACACAAACAGAGAGAGATGTCTAGACAGGAAACGAGATTCGTTTTACTGTGTTTTAAAATGTAAATAAACATATAAGAGTGATTGTATTTGATCACATCCCAGGCTTATATCCTCCTTATTTTCGAGTAACGTTTGTTTCTACGAAAGATGAGACCGCTTGAATTCTAGGAACAGATACTACACTTTGATATTAGCCAAAAGACCAAGTAGAAAAAAAGATGCGTATTATATATTTTTGGTATATTAACTAATTCTATTTAGAGGGAGGAAGGTGAGAGGCATATTATGAGTTAATGGGAGGATAGGGCGAAAGACGAAACCGCTTTATTTCTAAGAACAGATACTACACTTTCATCTTAGCCAAAAGACCATGTAACAAAAAAAGACGCGTATTGGATAAAATTGATGCATATGTACGAGCAAAATACCCAGTGTTGCCCGTAATAGTATGACATAGCACTAGCACGACATATATACTAGCTGATTACCCGGCATGGCCTGGGATTGGAAGAACACTCGGCAACGCCATGGATTGGAAAAAATTGGTTGATATATGTACTAGCCAAATGCCCGGAATAGCCCAGGATTGGATAAAGTAGGTGTATATACACTAGCAGAACAACCGGCGTCGCCCGGGATTGTATGACATAGGTGGATGTGTACTAGCAGAATACCAAGTGTCGCCTGGGATTGTATGACATAGGTGAAGTATAGGTCCGATTCAACAATTTTGAAGGTGCTTGTGCAGTATAGGTCCGATTTGAAAAATTTTGATGGTGCTTGTGCATTATAGGTCCGATTTGAAAATTTTGAAGGAGCTTGTGCATTATAGGCCGATTTGAAAATTTTGAAGGTACTTGTGCAGTATAGGTCCCATTTGACAATTTTTAAGGTGCTTGTGCAGTATAGGTCCGATTTGAAAAATTTAGACGGTGCTTGTGCAGTATAGGTCCAATTTGAAAAATTTAGAAGGTGCTTGTGCAGTATAGGTCCAATTTAAAAAATTTAGAAGGTGCTTGCGCAGTATATATGTTATAATATGCAAGTTACCTCCCTTGGATGTAGCTTCATTATCAGATTCCATTAGATTAATATACACTCATTGTTATAATATGCAAGTGACCTCCCTTGGATGAAGTTTCATTCTCGAATTCCATTATATTAATATACAATCATTGTTATAATATGCAAGCGACCTCCCTTGAGTGTAGCTTCATTGTCGAATTTTATTAGATTAATATACAATCATTGTTATAATAGGCAAGTGACCTCCCTTCGATGAGCTTCATTGTCGAATTCATTTAGATTAATACACAATCATTATTATAATAGGCGAGTGACCTCCCTTGGATGTAGCTTCATAGTCGAATACCATTAGATTTATATACAATCATTGTTATAACATGCGAGCTACCTCCCTTTGATGTAACTTCATTGGCGACTACCATTAGATTACGCAAGTGGCCTCCCTTGAATGTAGTTTCATTTTTGAATACCATTAGATTAATATACAATCATTGTTATAATATGCAAGTGACCTCCCTTGGATGTAGCCTCATTGTCGAATACCATTAGATTAATATGCAATCAGTGTAATATTATGCCAGTGAACGCTCTTGGATATGGCTTCATAGCTGGATATTTGTACTAGCATAATACCCAGCATTGCCGGGGATTGTATAAGAAAGGTGGATATATGTATTGCAAAATACCCGACGTTGCCTGGGATTTGATGTAATAGATGGGATGTTTCCTATGGGAATATCTGGGATCGGATCAGATGGGTGGATATTTGTGCTAACAGAATACCCCATATAGGAAGATGTTGCGATTATGTTGTAAAATCATGAAAAATTATTGTCCAAATTAGTAACATATCCAAGAATTATGAAAAATGATGAAATGCGAGTTATTTGTTGATGTTTTTATAAGAAAATAACACGCCAGACAATGTCACAAAGTAATTATTTTAGCAAAAGGAAAGGATATTATGTGCGTTAAATTATAAAAAAACGATTGTCGAAATTAGTAACATATCCAAGAATTATGAAAAGTGATTAAATATAAGTTATTGGATTGGTGTGTTTATAATGAAATGAACAGCCCAGATATAGTCTTAAAGTTAATATTTTATTAAGAGGGGGTCGATTATGTGGGTTACATCATTAAAAATGATTGTAGAAATTAGTAACATATCCAAGAATTATGAAAAGTGATTAAATATAAGTTATTGGATTGGTGTGTTTATAATGAAATGAACAGCCCAGATATAGTCTTAAATTAATATTTTATTAAGAGGGGGTCGATTATGTGGGTTACATCATTAAAAATGATTGTAGAAATTAGTAACATATCCAAGAAAAGTGAAAAAGTATGAAATGTGAGTTATGTGATTGGTGTGTTTGTAATGAAATTACCAGCACAGACAATGTCTCAAATGTATTAATTTAGTAAGAGGAAGGGGATTATGTGGGTTAACTCATGCAACATGATTGGCGAAATTAGTAACATATCCAAGAATTATGAAAAATGATGAAATGTTAGTTATTTGATGTGTATGTTTGTAATGAAATAGGCACTCTAGACAATGTCGCATGGTTGTTATTTTAGTAAGAGAGGGATGATTATGTGTATTAAATCATGGAAAATGATTGTCGAAATTAGAAATTAGTAACATATCCAAGAATTATGAAAAATGATAAAATGTGAGTTATTTGATTGGTGTGTTTATCATGAAATAACCAGAGACAATGTCTCAAAGTTATTATTTTAGCAAGAGGAGAGTGGAGTATGTGGGTTAAATCATGAAAAACGATTGTCGAAATTAGTAACATATCCAAGAACTATGAAAAGTTATTAAATGTAAGTTATTTGATTGGTGTGTTTGTAATGAAATAAACAGACCAGATATTGTCTCAAAGTTAGTATTTTAGTAAGACGGGGGACGATTATGTGGGTTAAATCATAAACAATGATTGTCGAAATTAGTAACATATCCAAGAATTATGAAAAATGATTAAATGTGAGTTATTTGATTGGTGTGTTCGTAATGAAATAGACAGGCTAGAAGAAGTATCAAAGTTGTTATTTTTGTAAGAGGAAGGGGATCGTGTCGGTTAAAGAGGGGGGGCGATTATTTTGGTTACTTCATTAAAAATAATTGTTGAAATTAGTAACATATCCAAGAATTATGAAAAATGATCAAATGTGAGTAACTTGATAGATGTGTTTGTAATGAAAAAAAAACAGCCATACAATGTCTCAAAGTTATTATTTTAGTGATAGGAGGTAGCGATAATGTGGATTAACTCATGAAAAATTATTGTCGAAATTAGTAACATATCCAAGAATTATGAAAAATGAAGTTTTAGTTATTTGATTGATGTGTTTATAATGAAATAAACAGCCCAGTCAATGTAGCAAATTTATGATTTTAGTATGAATTGGGCGATTAGATGTGCGCACTCATTAAATTTGATTGTCGAAATTCATAACCTATCTAAGAATTATAAAAAAATGATGCAATGTGAGGCATTTTATTGATTTGTTTCTAATGAAATAAACAGCCCAGAAATGTCTCAAAGGTATTATTTTAGTGAGAGGAGAGAGGTTTGAAATTAGCAACATATCCAAAAATTATGAAAAATAATGAAATGTGAGTTATTTGATTGGTGTATTTGTAATGAAGTAGACAGACCAGACAACGTATGGAAGTTATTATTTTAGCAAGAGGTCGCAATTATTTTCGTTACTTCATTAAAAATAATCGTCGAAATTAGTAACATATCCAAGAATTATGAAAAATTATATAATGTGAGTTACTTCTTTGGTGGGTTTTTAATGAAATAACCAGCCATACCATGTCTAAAAGTTATTACTTTAGTGATAAAAGGGGGCGATAATGTAGATTTACTCATGAAAAATGATAGTAGAAATTAGTAATATACCATAGCCTATGTATCAATATTTTTATTTTAGTAAGAGTGGTGGCGATAATGTAAGTTAAATCATGTGACATGGCTGTTGAAATTAGTAACATATCCAAAAATTATAAAAAAATGATGAAATGTGAGTTATTTGGATGATGTGTTTGTAATGAAAACCAGCCAAGACAATGTCTCAAAGTTATTATTTTAGACAGGTGAGCCATAATGTGGGTTAAATTATCGAAATTTGTAACAATTCAAGAATTATGGGATTTAACGAGATACGTCCACATATATACTTACAGATTACCCGGAGTCACCCTGGATTCAATGAGATACATGCAAATGTATGCAAGCAGAATACACGGTCGCCTAGGATGTAATGAGATAGATGCAAATATATACTAGCAGAATACTTGGCGTTGCCTTGGATTGAATTAGATTGATTGAAATATATACTAACAGAATACCTTGTGTCACCCAGGATTTAATGAGATTGATTGAGATATATACTAGCAAAATACCCAGCGTTGCCTGGGATTGAATGAAATAGGCGAGAATATATATTAGTAAAATACCTGGCATCGCTTGGGATTTGATGAGATAAATGTGTTGTATATTACCCGTCCTTTCATATGCATGCTATAAATGACCTACCCTAGGTAAGACACAATTATTTCATATGTGTAATACCCGTCTTATGTAGGTAAAATATTCTTTTGCTCGAAATAACAAATGATACATAAACATACAAAATTCCTATCTCATAAGAATATATTACAAAACCAAATTCAATTTTCTCATTGTTTATACTATCTCGAGCAACTCCGGGTATCCCCGCTAGTCTTAAATAAAAGGAAGATTTACGGAATGTTTTTAAGGTGTTGGGAAACATTTCTCATTTAACGTTTGAACAGCTTTGTAAGAATCGAGAATTAGTTACAGTTGTGACTATTTTGGGAATTTTGTCAGGACTAGTTGCTGTGCTGGCGTCAATGTTCTTCATAAGTTTAGCAACATCCTAGAAAAATACAAGGGGCGTTCCTAAAGCAATGCCTCCTATTTTTATTCCGCCTGAATGGATCAGAGGGGACTGCAACTTGCATTGTTATGAACCTTAGCATTCTTAACCTGAAAGTTTCAGATCTGTTGCAGATATTGACAGTGTGAAACTTTAAGAAAGAAATTCCTGTCATGGACATACGTCAGAAGCATAAATATGTCTTTGAATTCCTGGCAATAGTGCATTGAAATGGCGATGACTATGTACACGGTGGAACGATAAAGTTGTCGCCTTAAAGAAAACAACAATATAGCTTTATTTTACAACTTGAATTTAAAATTGAAAAATCAATTTAGGTAACTTGATTATGTAGTTGATCTGACATTTATTTAATGTAGCCGCCTTCAACCTCAATCACTGCCTCGAGACGGATCAGGAACTGGAAGCATGCCTTTTCCACAAGCGCTAGCAGGTCTCAGCGAATACCCAGCAGATGGCGACGATCAGGCTGGCTTTGGTTTTGTGGGAGGCCATGATGTTCTTGACATATGACCAAATGAAGTAGTCGGGTTAGAGTTCAAGTTGGGAGAGGATGGGGGCAGTGAGAGAAAGGTACAAAGTGATAGAACTGCTTCTGAATCCCAGCCTGGGGCTCTTTGGACTTGTGGGCCGGTGCTGAGCCTTGCTGCCACACTTAGGGACTACCAGCAGCATCCTGATTGCACCAGGGGATCAGCACACTCTTCAGTACATCCAGGTACACTTTGGTGTTGACTTTCAAACCTTATAAGATGTGAGGCCCTTACTTGAAACCACACTAAAAACCATAACCGTGATCAGAAACTTTGTTTTGATCACCCTTGTTATTCATGGCAATCCAGCAATGCATTTTGAAGGTGCTGGCAATGGTTCTGTTGTCATAACTTGGATCGGTAGAGAGTATGAGTTGTATAGCAGCGCATCTCCGATCTTTCTCGTTGAACATTGTGTCACTTTCAGACAAGATAGAAGGCTCTTATCGCTCTTGGGATTGGTACACAACTGGCCAACTAGTAGATGGTCTGCAACAAAAATTCAAACTGGTTTTCATCAAACGAAAATGGAATCATGTCAGCTTTTTAGGGCGAAAATTTTATCATTCCACCCTGTAGAAAAATAAATTCTGGAGTAAATAGGTCATGTGTTCTAATGATACCACTCCTGTCTTCGTAGCTCTGCAACTTTTTGAATTAAAAAAACAGTAGGAGGATTTACTGTTGGAACGACTCGTGTCACTCGGAGTATTTTTAGTCTTAGGGGAAGATTCAAGAGATAGGCGGCCCTGATCTCAAATGTGGAATTAGATGCAAAAAGTATGGTTTTATCGGATGCTGACGAAATCACTCCACGTCCATTGATTATGGTTGGGATAGATATCATGGATTTGTTATTTGCCAAAACTCATGGGAATGAAGCCTATGCTCAGCTGCTTTAGACTTAACGGATTGGGCATATAACTAATTTTCTATAATCCTTTTGCAGTGGTTGTTAGTAGTCCTACAAGTGTTTTTAGCTTCAGAACATTTTTGTTTAAAGCAATTAAAATAGTGGTTTCTACTGCAATAGCAGCAACATATTCTAAGGTCTACTATAAATGGCTGTTTGATTTCTGTTAGACTTTTTAGAAGGTTGTATGTTTAAGCAATCAGTGAAGTCGGATGTGCTAGAGGACACATTAGTTTTTAAACTAAAATGTAGAGATATTTCTGCTATGAACGATCCGAGATTATCCTATCAGCCAGATGTAGAGACAGATCAAAGGTTCTTTTGCACTTTGTTTTGATCTGCATTAGGACAGAGTGTTTAAGCTAGACACTATATAGTTGACCAAAGCCTGAGTTGCCATATTGGATTTTGTTTTCCATAGTAGAAGCTGACTTCCGATAAATAGATAAATAAAATATTTGAGATTCATATTGTTTTTTTTAGGAGGATTTGTGCAGACAGCTTCTCTTTAATAGAACTTATAAGAGTAAATTAATCTATATCATACACCATCAGATCATGTCGCAAATCTAATACAATTATTTTTATAATATAGTGTAAGTTTCAAATTTTACTTTTTTTCTTAATTTATTATGTCATTCTCTTACTCTCTTTTTATACTACTACTACTACTACTACTACTACTACTACTACTACTACTACTACTACTATTCTTTTATAATTGTTCATCATCATGTTATTCACCCTGCCTTCCACTATCTAAAACATCCAATGTGCAAACAAGCAAGCAAAATGCAGAGTGTTTTAATCATATAAGACAGATTGATAGGGACAACTGTTTTTCAGTTACTAATATCCGAGGTGCCTTTAGTTTCCAAACCTTTTTTGTACAGGCATTTAAAATTGTTGTAGACTCTTCAAAATTCGGTATGTTATTGCTATACATCTTATGAGATGATTGAGCAATTTTTATGAGGTTCAAATGGACAGTTACAGCAGGAATTGGAATGCACTACTAAAACTTGATTGTCACAGCTGGTGAATTTCAAAAATGCAATCTTCACGTGAGGACACATTTGAAAAACGATATGCTATAAAAGTCAATTTTAAATGTGGTAAAAATGCCACCAAAATTTATGGAATGCTTCAGATTGCTTTTATACCATCTTGCATGAATCAAGCATCAGTTTTGGAGTGGCATAAGAGATTCAAATAAAGAATTTCATAGATAAGAACCGTCATGTGTCTATAGAGACAATAAGTGTGCAGTTTGATGTCAGTGTAGGAACTGTACACACAATTATTTGCAAAGAACTGAATATGTGAAGATTTGCACGAAGTTTGTCCTAAAATTGTCCAGAGAAGATTGCAGACTATTTAACCAAGATGGACATCAAGACAATTCCTCATTCTCCCTATAGACCAAACCTTACTCTTTGTGACTTTGGTTATTCCCTAATCTCAAGGAAAACCTTAGAGGCTGTCATTAGGAGACACTTAAGGAGATGGAAAAGGCTGTGACAAAAGAAGTCCTCGTGCTCACACGAGAGGACTTCCATGGGGCCTCCAAGAAGTTTTTGGAATGGTACAACAGTGCATTGCAACTGGAAGAGATTACTTCGAAGGGGACTAGAGTTCCAAGTGAGTACGATCAATAAAAGTGCTCATACGAAAAAAGTCTGGAAACTTATTGAAGGTACCTCATAGCATACAATTTTTGCCTCTTTTTACAATGTAGCTTTTTCAATGTTAACTATTTCGTCATCTTTACTAGTAATAATCTGTTTAGCGTTTGATAGTCGGTGACGTTTTTATTAATTTTCAAAATGATTTCCTGATTATTTTTCTAAGGCCTACTGATTTTTTTTATCAGAGGATCTATCGTTTATTTAATTGACGCGGCACTCCTTTCACGGTTTTACTTGCCTCTAAGACTTTCAGTTGAAAACCTCATTAGTTTTTAATATTAGGAGCTCACTTAAAGCTTAAGCTTCCAGACAATCGACTAATTAGACTATCTTTGATCTCTGTACAGATTCAATTGAGAAGAACAAAAATAGGTGAGGGTTGTGATATTGGATAGATACCGGAGAGCATGGGGTGGGGGTAAAACAAAGACGAAACTGAAAGAAACAATAAAATCTTTCTTGAATCACGTAATGTTGGAGTCATGACATAGCATAGATTCTTGACTTTACAATATTCTGAAATAAAAGCCAAAACGCAAAAAAGGAGTACATCACTGGTATAATGGATACCAACATGTATTTTAGAATTGACAGCCGAGTTCAAATCCTATCAGATATATAACATCCACTTAAAACTAATATCATAACCGTCATTTTCGGTTTAGTATCCATGTGACATGTGTTGGGCGACTTTTAGAAATATGTAGCCTGAAATTTAACAGATTTTATTCAAAAATTATTTCCTTAGTTTAGGCAAGATTTTTAGAGGTTAGATATTCTTCATGATGCCAACCCAGTGAAATGATGGTGAACCAGTGCTTTTAAGCATTATTTCTATAGTTTTCTAGAGGATAGCGAATTACATCATCATAATCTAACCATTAGCACAATCCTTACCGGCAGCAAACATTAAATCAGTCATTCAGAACACTGTCAAATGACTGGGGGGGGGGGGATAGAGGATAGCGCATTACATCATCATAATCTAACCATTAGCACATCTTAAATTAATCTAACAGATAGTTGAATTATTATGTCATACTCATCTCACCATAATGTCATTGTATATTTCAGACCTCCATCATTTTGGATTAATAAAGTTGTTGTCCGAAAATAGCATTGACCTGCTTATTTATTTTCTTACCAAAACTTAGAATACAGACTTTGTTTAGTCAGTAAGGTAGGGCAAATATAGGTTTATGTTCTAAAAATATTTATTTCTAATCTATCTATTAATACCGTAGTACTTTTAACGTATGTACGTATGTGTGTCACAGTTTCCAGGAAATAAATTATTCAATCAGGAGATCTTATTTATTAAAAAGGAGGATAGATCTTGATAACATACTACAAATTTGTATACAGATGCAATGTTCGTACTATTTTATCACCTTCAATCCTTCTTTTTGATAAATAGGATCCTGCCCATTACTGAAGACTCAGTGTAAGAAAAAAAATGTTGCCTTTGGGCCGTACGTGAAACTGAAATATACCTTTTTTTATCTTTTAGCTAGGATCCAAGAGTAGTAGCTATTCTGTCTAAAGATGGTATAATGATATATTGGGATTCCTCTTCACGCCGGGCGTCCATACAATGGAAATGTGTCACAGACTTACATAAGGATATTGGAGATGAATAAGCTACAGATCTGTTGAACAAATTCGAATTGGGTTTTACTCAGTAAAATATATTATATAATAAAAATAGCTACTAAGAAGCGAAAACTTTTAAAAATAATTGAACTTGGGAAGAGTAAGTCGACTAAATCTGTTACTTCTGCGAATCTGCAAATATACATTAACAGTTTAAAGTTGCTTAATTTTTAAGGTTTTCTTGTCCATCTATCGATAAACCAAATGGTAACACTAAGACTGGAATTCTAAATTTTTTTGTTTCGATTCTAGCTGTTGGCATCCAAGTCATTTCTTTTAAAACTTTGAAATAATTACTATACATTGGGCACAATATAATAATCAATAGATAACTGGCTCTATAAAAATAAAAATGAAATCTGCATGAATTAAAACATCATATTTTAGTGTATTTTATGACACGCCGACATCAGTGGGGGGACATTACTCTATATTGGGTACAATATAATAATAAAGGATTGGCTCTATAATAATAAATATGAAATCTGCATAATTAAAATATCATATTAAAGCATATTTTACTACAGAGCAACGATGGGCGGCCTACTAATACATATATAATATTGTATATGGCCTCCATCTATGTGTTAAGATTTCGACCTAACAGTCACTTCAAAGTCGCACCAGATGTTTTTTTAATGAGTTAGAAATGCTTAAATTTAAACGTGAAATTTAACATGAATGGACAAATGATAAGACCACAACATCTCTGAACTGCTATCTAGCCACAAAGATTCAGAATAATGTATAGAAATGATAACATTTAAAAAGATTTCTAGCTTTGCATAGAAAACTATTTGATACTCAAGAAATGATTTGATCACAATCTGGACATACTGCTGTAAGCCATATACCATAACTTACTCGTATAAAACGTTTTACGATTCGGTATATATCACAGTAAATTCAATATGTTTCAGAAGGTGGTCTGTCTCTCTACCATGTTAAAAATCACTCACACCTACCAGTATCATGTATCTCTAGATAGCCACCATCCGCCCGTGCATGAAGTATTGTTGCCACATCTGGGCTGGTGCACCAACCACTGGTCTCTCCCTCCTGGACAAAGTTCAAAAATGTGTCACCGATCTAATAGGTTCCGCATTTATCAACCAAGCCCCAACATCTGTCCCATCATCGCAATGTTGGATCTCTCTGCTTATTTTACAAGTACTTCAATGGAATAAAACAAAAAGCAACAAAATCCTACAATTTTATTGTAAAAGTCCCTAAATGCCGGAAAGGCTTCTACTCTACTAGTTTCTTCCCTCAAACTGCTTGACTTTGGAATTTTCTCTAGGTTTTCTGCTTCCTAGACTGTACTAACATGAATGATATATAATATCAGAAGAAATAGCAACAATCAATCCGTCAAAAAGGATTGAAGTGTGATTTGACATGATTAAAATCCGAAAATTGAAAGAGAAGCTGCAAATACCTTTTTATTTTTCCATTACACCATATTGAATTTTTATCAAACAGTCATTAAACCTAACTATTCGTACTAACAATTTAATTAATTTATGAATTTTCTACCAAAATTTTCTATTTAATAATTAGTAAATTTATTGATTCTAATTTGTGTATACATACTTATGAAAACAATATCAACAAATTATAAACTATTATACATGTTTGTATATATGAAACTAAACTAAGTTAAAAAAAACAAAAAAAACAACGATTGATCATTACGGTCGGTTATCATAACTGATCAATTGATTTGAATTAAAAACCATACATAATGCAATTCCATTAGCTATTATAATCAAGCTTATTAATCCTTACAATTATAATTTTTAAAATCATACAATTCAAAAACTATACTTACGTTTTGTTAAGTTTAAATATAATCTGAAAATCCTTTATATCATAATTCTAAATAATTAAATTTACTTAATAAAGTGAGGCAGAGTTACCTCTCTTGGAACAAATCTAACGAAATATTAACTTTACTTTATTTATTTAACCAACGCATAGACATCCATATTCAACTAATAAGTAATTTTAATATAGTTTTAATGTCTTTCACTTAATATTATTTAAAAAAAATTAAATCGATTTATATTATAAGTTAATTCACTAATTTTACTATATAAAATGTTAGTATTAAAACTTATTTTAATCTATAGTCATAAGTTATTAATTATACTTAATATCTGCTAATGTTGAATTGTAAATTAATTAGGTACTTACATTTATTAAATTTTTATTTATTTATTTATATATTTATTCATATTATTATCAATATCAGCACCATCATTATTATTTATATTGAAAGTAATATTTTTAATTTTACATTTCATAAACTTATATATATATAAATTAACTTCTTTGCATACAGAAATTGTTTAATATTCTTTCAGATAGAGCTTTTGAATAGTACAAAATGTTACCTATCTTAAAATTATACTGCAGTTTCATTGATTCTCTAATTATCAGAAATTTATTAAACTATCTCATGCCTTATTTGAATAGAAAAAGTGGGGATTTGTGTTGAAGTGTACGAAGACTTTGACAATTTTATTGATACACATCTGATAATTTGATGATGTAAAATGTTAAGAATTGGGAATAGCCATAGTGAGATTAGGCTGCATAGCAGGTCTAGAACAGCTCGTTGCTGAATTTATGTTTTCTTTGTCGACATTTGATGGGTTCAAAAATGAATTTAGCATCAAGTTTTGTTCATACTGGACATGCTGCATGTGCAAACTAGCAGTGTCTGATCTGTTTTCTCTTATTCATCCCATCTCAATTCACCTCATATTGCCACTTGGATGTAAGAGGCTACTATATGTGAGGCCATATTTACAGAATTACTACCTAGGGAGTTGAAAAATGAGATGTCTGTTCATTGGATTTAAACTTTTACATGTTAGTACAGTCTAGGAAGCAGAAAACCTAGAGAAAATTCCAAAGTCAAGCAGTTTGAGGGAAGAAACTAGTAGAGTAGAAGCCTTTCCGGCATTTAGGGACTTTTGCAATGAAATTGTAGGATTTTGTTGCTTTTTATTTTATTCCATTGAAGTACTTGTAAAATAAGCAGAGAGATCCAACATTGCGATGATGGGACAGATGTTGGATGATTTTGCTAGAAAATGCATGATTAAAAAAAAGGTGATTCCGCTATATATCGGTGGGAAAAAAAAAACTTAAACTTAAAATGTTATATAGAAAACGAGGATCAGCTGTTTATCATGCATTGTTTCAAAAATTTAAAAACAGCTCTGTTAAATATATGGCTCTTCAGTGGAAAATACCACCTCCCCAAATAAGAAATGTATGTGTCAATATATATACGTATATAGGTCAGGTCATATCATATGCTACGGTACCATGTAACCCACTACTACCTGCCCCATGGTCGGGTCACCGGCGCCTAAACTGGTTCCCCCACCAGACTTGTTTGGTGAGGAGGGTGGCTAGTCTCCCTGAAGGATTAAAAGCAAAACCTTCCAAAGGGCGAATGAACCTTTTTTCAGGGTCAACGGCCAACTAGCACTGTGTATATTTGTGTGTATATATGTTGGGGGAGAGGGCTCCTGTAAGCCGTGGTGAAGACAACCTTTCTAGAAGAAGCAAATCTCTGATTTAAAAACCATAAAGTGGGAGGCCAATACCCGCATTAAGCTGATCTGCAGTTTAACTTGTTGCTGGCTATCTTGCTCTTACTTGTTGCTGGATCTCAGCATTTTTAACCGAGAGAGAGACTTAGCTGTCGTACAAAGCTTAAACTCTGGAACATCATCTTTGTATAGATACTTCCTCAAGCATTTGGGCTTATCTGAGGGAGTGGCACTCGTCTGACAAGACGTTGCAATCATATATATATGCACGCCCACAAGAAGGGAAATTAAAATTTTGTAAATTAGTGTTTACAACATTTATTATTCGATACAAGGAATACAGCTTGTATTCCTTGCATCGAATAATAAATGTTGTAAATTCTATTTCACAAAATTTAATTTTCTTTTTATATCAATGCTCTATCTCGAATATTGAACATTTTTATGTCTTATAAATATTAGTATTAATATTTTGATATGCTCACTTTAAATTCCCAACATTATTCATTTTATAAACTTGAATTTCTAAACTGTATATATATATATATATATATATATATATATATATATATATATATATATATATATATTCCCATTTACTAGTATTGGTTATCTCTAGATATCAAACGTAAAAGAACTTATGTAGAATAGTAAAAATTTAAATTCTGTCAAGATGAGGAGATAAATGTCCACCGTATCAAACATATTTCGTTATGTTTTAGTTCAATTATTTTGAATAATCGAAGGGAAGGAATTTTCTAAAATTAACTTTCAGTCGAGAGAAAACATTAATTGATACAAGAGTTAATTTACACAAATTGGTTGCACGAAAACTGGAATAAAATATCTAAATGAGTTTCTGCCAATTCCTGCGAATAAATTTAAGAAATTATTTCCTTCAACTTATTTTTGACAGCGGAAAGTAAAACCACTGGGGGATCCAGAAATGGCTTCCATCTTCTATTTTGAGATATTTCAGTGCATGCTTTTCAAGGAAGTGGCATATCTTAGTGCATTATTTTCGCTGTTTTATTTCAAACACAAATTATTATTATAAAACAAGGTATTACATTTTATGTTTGTGGATGTGGATTACAGGTTCACAGATGGAAATTGTAAAGCTTAGTTCTATTTTTAAAATAATCCTTTATTTTGTTTGTTTCATTTTATCAATAATATAAAGGTTTTGCTTTCAGTCAAATTTTGAAAACCGAATTGGGTATATAATTTGTTTTCCAGTTGAATCACCAACTTTGGTTGGAGTTTGAGTCAAGCTTCAGCCAAATATTTTCCTCAGTGATATCATCATCATCATGATCACCATCATCATATTTGTTTTAACGTCTATGTTGGCATGTGTTTGGCTGTTTTTACAAATTGACTTCCAAATTAACCAGATTTCTTTATTTATCTCTCTTATTCTCAAATCTACCCTTAACACTTCCTCCCATGTTTTCATTGGTCTTCCTCTGTCAAGTGATCCTGCTACTGCAACTGCTATATATCTACTAACTTAATAATTCTCATTGATTTGTTCAATGTGACTATAACGACAAAGACTCCTTAAAGGAAGATTAAATTTGGACAATATAATGTCAGATTTCCTTTGAGGTCATCAGATATAAGTTTATCATTAAGTGTAATAGGAAATTAAATAGATTTTCGTTACATACAGGGGTGACTTAAGTTCAAAGAAAGAAATCGCCTTAGCTCTAGAGGACTGACTGCTTTCCCTATTGAGCTGATTGTATATCTGCAGTATTCTTGATGACTGGCTTCAATTCCTATGCTTCACCCTACTTTATAAGGCTTAGCTATATGATCAATTAATGCTTGTTTTTATATATACATAATTCCAAGTTAATATTTTTCCAGAAGTGAAGCAACCAATGATGTTTTAAAGAGTTAATTCAATAGTGCTCAATGCGGAAGAAAGGCAAGATATACCTTTTATTTGTTTATCAAAAACCTCTCCTACATTGAATCTGCATTTATATTTGATAAACATTAAGTGTAAGGTTTATTTATTATATTAATTTTTAAAATATTATTTTTAAACAACTTTTAAATATATTTTAAATTACTATCATCATTATTATTATGATGACTATTATTATAATATGTATAAATTTTTTGTTGTTATTATTGTTATCATCATTATTATTACTATCTACTTTTTTGATTATTTTAAAATGTTTTAATATATTTTTATTATGATTTTGGTTCTTGTTATTAATATTATTATTATCATTATTTTATAACGGTAGAATGAAGGGTTTGATATGATTGATTGGCCACCATATTTCCCAATAGAACACCTTTGAAACATTATGTTTAGGTTTATGTGGTACTGCCAGGTTTCCCTTCAGACTGTCCAGAGGCTCACTGAAGCCCTGGACCAGAGCTGGAAGAAGATCCCCCAGAACACCTTCGTCTCATTAGGTGGATGCTCCAACGTTGCCAGGATGTGTATAAGCACATGAGACCACACAAACTACTGAGAATCATTTTGAGTTTATACAATGACATTTTGGCAAAGTGGACCAGTCTGTTGCATCATTTTTTTCTCAATTTTATTTTTGGAATGTCTTTGAGTCCCACTACCTTTATTGGGTGATCATCTTCATTTCTATCCAATTATGTGGCATCATTTTGCTAGTAATACATCAACTACTTATTATCAGAAAAGATATTCAAGATCATTTTTTATCTCGTTTAGATCTGATGTGTTTTCGAAGTGTTCCTCTAATTTCTTTGGAGCAATGTGTGTGTGTGTGTGTGTGTGTGTGTGCGCGCGCGTGTACTTGCTACACGACGTTGTCCGGAAGTAAAAAAAAAAGAAATGACTGACTTAGTTTCTCTTCATTTGTAAACAAGTTTCTGGCATTAGTTTTGTAAGTAAATCATTTGTTTTCATATATTTATTTTTGCAGACGTCAAAGGGAATAATCCATAACATGATTAATTCTTTTATGTGTTTAATAATATTCGGTGAATTAGTGAAAAAGTATCTACTTTAAAAGTTGCCCTAGCTAAAATAAATATTCTAAGAAATGATCACAAAATAAAATATATTCTTGAGATAATCAAAAATAGTATAGTTTGAATCAAGCATGTTCTGGAATTTTGTTATGAGGATTGATAATATGGATTATTTCGATACTGCTCTCACTTTCAGTGTTATCCGCACAACATTTCGGATGATATAACCGCCGACGTCTTTCAGGTGTACCTTGTCAAACATTCTAAAAACATGAATAAGTGTAATTCATACTAGAATTGGCATAACACATAAAGTACTAGAAAAATTTAGTTGTATGACACTCTTCTGGAAGTTGAAGGTGAGTGTGGGTGATAGTAGGAATATAACTGCGAATTACTTAAGGCTTATATCCAGTCATGGCTGATGGAACAAGAGCATACTATCCCTGTGGATTAAATCAGGGTTACATTGACAATTTTATGCAAATTCCCAAGTTCGATACACCTGGAGAAGGTCGGAAGTAACATCGGCCGAAACGTTGTGAAAATAACACCCAAGATGTAAACAGTAGTCCAAATAATCCTAATAATGCATTCGAATGTCAGACTGATTGCTATTTGTGTCTAACTTTGAAAATCCGACAAGATAACCTGTATATGTGTGATTGGATGAAACATCCATCAGATTATAAATATTATTTTTAAAAAATACTATATGAAACAGTTAAATCTCCTTCTTTATTTCTTTCAAAAATAGTATTTAAATCTTTTAATCTATATAATTATAAAACTCAAATGACCGTGTAACGGGTGTTGTAACCTCACATCCGGTTTACGACTTCCGGTTGAGCATGCGTACATAAACAGAAACCCATAACAGCATAAACAAATAAACACAAATCGCTACTTTTGCAGAATTTGACATGCACACTGAATTATTAACGTTATTATTTAGAAATTATTATTTAACATGGGAAGGGTGGGGGATGTTTTGCAACTATTCTGTATTACAACTATACTGTCGCAATTTTCTTACAAATAAATCAACTTTGACCCGTTGACAACCATAAGAACAATCCACAACAGCGATTTCCCCACCGCCTTCCTTTTTTCTTTAATTTATTCTCCATTTTTTAATAAACTTTTCTTAAAAATATTCATACATTTTCTTCTACACTACCAAAATAAATAAATAACCCCGAAAATGTTTTCTTTTATTTGCGTTACAAATAAACAATCAATGCGACAATAAAACGTATTGTTTTACTGTGTACGTCCTAATATTTTTTCGCCTTTAAATTATCCAAATAAACAATTTTTAATACTTCCTGCATTTTTTTTTTACATCATTCATTTTCGTATTACATTTAAGTTATTTTAACGCAATTTTCTTACAAAGAAATCTACTTTAACCTGTTGACAATCATAAGAGCATTTTACAACGGCGATTTACCCCCCGCCTTTTTTTTATCATTCATTCTCCGTTTTTTAATACACGTTTCTTAAAAAACATTCATACATTTTCTTCTACACTACCAACATGAATAACCCTGAAAATTTTTTTAACAACTTCAATATTTTATTTCTCATAAAAATATATATTTAAATTAATATAAATAAATATAAATATATTAGTTAAATTTTATGCTTTTTTCCCCCATTTATTTTGTTTATTGCATAATTCAGTATTATGCATGTATTTTTAACTTAAAATTCACTCATTTTATATAGTGAAAGATCCTAATACACCCTTGGAATGAATTAATCAGTCTATAAAAGACGCTAGAAAGCAGTAACCAGGCGTGAAGTTAGTCAATCTTGATACTACGGCATTCAAGATATGTTTGAATGCCAATATCTATTTGTTACATTGTACCGTTGTACAATAAATTTGTTATAACTTACTCTGTTGAATTTCATTATTTTATACTGATAATATTCCCCCAGATATATATCAAATTTGTATGACTAATCAAAGAGAAAATAAATGTTAAAAACGAATAAAAATAAAATGGCTGTTTCTATTTAAATACAAACCAATAAATGGCTTAGATCACGAACGAAAAGCATTTGTTTTTAAAACTATTCCGGTCCAAGAAATAGGGAAAATTCTGACTTGATATATAAAGAATATATGCCAAAGAAAAAATTTAAAAAACTAAAACAAAAAGAGAAGACAAATCTACGCATACTCCATTGACTGATAACTGCAAATCTTTTTCTTTTTAAAACTTTTCCATAATGAATTTCAATGGATGCTGAATTTCAATGGATGCTGAACTCCAAAGACCAAATATACTTCTTTAATTGAAGAGTGCTTTTTTCGACTTGATAATTAAGTAAATTATTAAGATCTAAATGGAAGTTATAAGCAAATCACTGGCTTCTTCTAAAAGTGAATGTCTTCAGTAAATGGAAAAGCAGGAAGAAGAAACTGCAAAGAATTTCATAAAAGAAAATAGGAATGATATTAATCCAAGGGTGCCAAGGCAGTCGAATTTGGATGGTGAGACTCTGAAATGAATTTCTTTTGTGCAAAAATCCATTGAATTACTATTGATTTAGCACTAGATTTACAGATTAAATAAGTTAGAGAAAATATATTTTTAAAACTAATATTTACATTTTGGCATTCATTTTACCATCTTAATTTATCATAGAATGATCTCTCATTTTTTAACTACAATTACTTTTATGAAATCCACCAATCCTAATATATCATATCATTATTTTTTTCTTCCTAATACTTCAAGAACATCTGGTGTATGCATTAAAAGGCTAAGTAATAATCAGTTCTTAGTCAATTGTATTCGTAAGATTTCTATTCGGTCATGGCCGACAGAATGAGAGCCAGCCATTGCTGTGGATTAAATCAAGTATTCTGCTCAAAATTCCATTCAGATTCTCTAGTTTGACGTAATGCACATGCAGATCAGAGGTTACATCGTCCGAAACGTGAGAACATCCAAAATAAGGACACTAGTTCAAATTTTTTATGGAAATAACTCCAGACAAATCATGAAACCACTTGATGTAATGGGCTAGCAAGAACAAAAGATAGCAAAACAGGAGACGTCATTATTTTTCTGAATTTGAAACGACCGAGGCTATAGGGAGGGGAAAAACAGTAAATAGAAAGTGAGTTACATAAGCTTGCAGTTCTTAGGAAGAAGCTACTGGAATAGGAACCTGAATGACAATGAGATATCAAACAGTGAGTTAATGGAGTAATACAAATTATAAATTCTCATGTTAAAAATTCCAAAATATATAAGCAGAGACGTTTGAATATTTGTATCAATTATGAAATGGGTGATGCTTGTTTGATAAACTTACATAGTGAAATGATCCCTTTTCTTAAATATCAAACAAATCATTTGAAAATATTTTTATTTTTGAAAATTAGAAGCCTGCTTGATAGTAACCGAGTAGATTTTGTGAAGTGAATTTCACTTCCATTTCTAAAATATGAATGAACTTTTTTTTCACAACTTATTTTTTAAGATAATCTTAAAATTTGGTGTTTAATCCATTATTAATTCATCCGACTTTTGTAAAAAGAATAATAAAAAATGAGCAATGAAAAAAGGCAACAAAGAAGAAAGCAAAAGAAAAATTCAGTGAGAAAAACTTTCAATGGCTGAATGCACGGCAGCCTCTAAAGACTGGCGTGAAACCAATTCCATTGTGTGAAGGCATTACATTTTTGTTTGACTCTTTACTGCCATTCATGATTTAAAGAGTTGGTATCAGGCCAAAGTGTGAAGAAGATGATTAAAGAGTTGTTTGTTGGCTCTGACATGAAGGAAAAAAAAATCTAAATTTTAATGTAAAAATTTTTGTTTTATTTAATTCAAGTGTGACAACGTTTGATGAAACGATAATTAAAGTTCACACTGAATTATGTCAGGTTTTGCAAACACTGATTTTCAAAACCGATACGCATTCTCTGCTTTGAGTCAGGTGCTTACAAATTTCTTACCCACACGAGTTTAGAGTATACAAAACGATATTACACGCAAAACAAGAAAAGATCTGGTATTTAGTGAGTATGTATATGTATAACAAGGCAATTTCAACCTTGCTCAACTCCATGCCAGAACTAAGACTACCTTGTGTGTAGTGCGAGAACTGCAGCGTGCTGACGACAATGCCACCCAGGTCAAACAGCAGAGGACTTGCAGTCATTAGCAGACGCATTTACCTCTTCCTACAAACGGTTTGAGATGCAGGTCAACACAGACAAGATCAAGACCCTCATTTAACATCCACCAGAAGTGATGCTCCCAAATTTTAACACCACAGTAAACAACCAACCATTAAAAGAAGTAGACCAGTTCTCCTATCGAAGAAGCATCCTAACATCTGTTCCCACATGCAACAAGGACGTGAAGAACAGGATCACGGCAACCCACTCTGCTTTTGTTCGACTCAACTGCCACATATTCAACAACCATGCACTAACAATGGACACGAAAATAATAGTGTTCCAGGAAGTCGCCCTATCCACGCTTATGTATGCATGTGAGATGTGGACACTATATAGAAGCTTTATTAAAAATCCAAAACGCTTCCGGCAAACTAAACTGAGGCAGATTTTGAAAATTTCTTGGGAGAGTCACACCACAAATATTGAAGTCCTAAAATGAGCCTCAGTAACCAGCATTGGGACTACCATCGTCCACCACAGTCTCTGCTGGGTAGGGCACGTCAACAGGATGGATAACCTAAGGCACTCCAAGAAAATGGTATATAGAAAACTGGCCCAGGCTACGAGAAGACCCTTAAAATGGGCTACAAAGACTAACTCAAGTGCACCCTGGCTTTAACACGTTCTCATAGGAGAAAACTGCCAGGGACACAAAGACGTCGAGAGGTGCAGCACACCATGGCACCATGGACTTTGAGGAGAAGAGGAGAGAGAATGAAGATGTTGAGAAGAGGAGAAGAGAGCAACAAGAATAGCCCTGTCCCTCTATATCCTTCCTTGCATGACCCTTCCATCTTAGACTGGAACTTAATAGTCACATCATACATAAACATCCATCCCAAAGATAGGAAACTAGTGACAAATAATGGGATCCAATACTCGGACATCAGTACATATACGACACATATAACATAAAACCACTTTAAATGATCTTCACATCACTTCTAAAACCGATCTGAAGATATCTTACATTTGTACATATCAAAGACTCAATATCTTTTCAGATACAGATTGTCTGTTAGTGTTATAATTTTACTTATCAGAAAAGCAAAATTAAGTACTATATATATATATATATATATATATATATATATATATATATATATACACTAGCAAACGTTCTCCCTCTAGTTGCATATTTTTGGCTAATATGAATATAATGTAAATTTGGAGTTTACTGAAAATAACTGATTGTGACACTTTCTTGTTGACATAAGCTACCTCTTATGAAAAGAGGAAGTAATGCCTGAAAAGATCGTCTAATAATAACAGAACAGATATTACCCTCCCACCCTGGAATTCAACATTGAAAGATAGTACAATAGTGCAATTAATAGAAGTAGTAGTATAGTTTCGGTTCAGGCAGACATCATTTAATGTTCATTAGTAATCGATATACATGTAAGAATATTTGTTTGAAAGCGATTGCTGGTTATTGTCAGTTAAGTGCCACCAATCAGGAAATACTAAAATATGCAGGCCTCTCATTTCTTCTATATTTGTAGATAAGTTATATTCTCAGATTGGAATGTACACATGGAGAGAATAGAAGCTGACGGACTAACGAGGTAACTACTATATTTAAAAAGAAAAGATAAATCAGGGAAAACCCAGACAAAGATTTAAAGATACAGTGAAAAAATACTTGAAATTGAAGACTATCAACACCAACGATTAGCAAGATAACATTAAAAACAGAACTAAGTGGAGGATTATAATAGAAAACTAGGAACGCGTGACTTCTGGAAAATCTACAACAGTGTAGTAAATAATGGGCAATCAACAATTTCCCCACTAACCAAAAATCACGAGGTTGTTTGCTCAGCAACCGAGAAGGTTAACATGCTTGCCAGTCGGGTTGCTTCAAACTCCACACTGGACCCTACCAACCACCCTCTACCTGAATTTTCTATGCAGACAGCTGCCACGCTAGACGATTTAAAAATCACCCCTGCTCAGATGCATGCTCTGATAAAAAACCTTGACACTTCAAAAGCATGTGGACCCGATCTCATCCCAGCTGTGCTATTAAAAAAGTTGTAGTAAAAAAAAAAAAAAAAAAAATCGTGCAAACCTTTTACCACTGGCAACGCCCGCTTCAGAGAGTGAAAGAAGAAGAAGAGAATGGCCACTGCTGCGTCTATTTATAGACTAGAGATCATGGGAAGAGTATGCAAATAACTTTGGACGGTTTTGTCCTATAAAAAGCCTGTATTTGGGAGAGATGGTGTCTTTTTTGTTTGGCAGAAGCAATTGCTGTCAGAAGTGCATTGGACTGCAGGATTGAAGAGTGAAGATTGAGTTGTGGAGTCATTGTATTTAACCACAAAAGTGCTCAGCCAAAGTAGCTCCAGTTCTCTCCAAACTCTACAAAAAATGCCTTAATGTATCTTACTTTCTGGGCTGTTGGAAAACTGCTTCTGTGGTACCAGGATTCAAGAATTCTGGCGAAAGAATTAACCTATTAAATTATCATCCCATTAGCCTCCTCCCACTTTTTGCCAAAATATTTGAGACCTTAATTAACCATGCTCTAGTCCATCACCTTACAGATGCTAAACTTTTGACTGACCAACAATATGGATTTAGACAAGCCTGTTCCACAGCAGACATCCTCACTGTAATCTCTGAACGTATATACCACTCACTGGACAAAGCAGGGGAAGGCAGAGCGGTAGCTCTAGATATATCTAAGGTTTTTGACAGGGTATGGCATGAGGGTCTCCTCAGGAAAATTAGATCATACGGTATCACTGGTAGAATATTTAACACAATTAAATCCTTCTTAGATAAGAGAAAAATCCAGGTTGTCCTCGATGGTCATACATCTAAACAATATAATATAAATGTGGGAGTGCCCCAGGGGTGTATCCTTGGACCTCTCCTGTTCCTGATATTCATAAATGACCTCCCCAACAAAATTGCGTCTGAGATGGGTATATATGCTGATGACACCACACTCTATAACAGGCACGACAGGAAAACAAATGAGCACATATCTAAAGAAATGGCAGATACACTAGAGGATGACCTCCAATCTGTAGTGGAATGGGGACAAAAATGGATGGTCACGTTCAATGTCGCCAAGACTAAACTAGTTTCATTCAATAATTACAAGAAACCTTCTCTACCACCTATAGCAATGGCCAACGACTCTTTATCTGAGAGTACATCTTTCAAACTCCTTGGCCTAACATTCACAGGAAACATGAGTTGGAACAATTACATTGAAGGCATTGCCAGGGCCGCTGCAAGGAAGGTGGGCTCTCTCTACCGTGCTAGAAAACTACTAACACCCGAAAGTATCCTGTACCTCTATAAGGCCACCATTCGCCCATGTATGGAGTATTGCTGTCATGTTTGGGCTGGTGCATCTGCTACTAGTCTCTCGCTCCTTGACAAGGTTCAAAAGGAAGTCGCAAACCTGATAGGCCCTGAACTGGCATCTAAGCTTCAGCCTCTGTCCCATCGGTGAAACGTTGCATCCCTCTGCTTGTTCTACAAGTATTTTAATGGTGAATGCTCTGACGAACTGCAAGCACCTGTGCCCCCACGACGTGAACATCCTCGACAAACCCGACAGGCTGCTAAATCCCACCCCCACACTGTAGAGATGCCTAGATGTAAAAGATCTTTCTACTCCAGTAGTTTCTTCCCCAGAACCGCTAGACTTTGGAATCCCATTCAAAGACCCTGCTTCCCCAACTGTACTGACATGCAGAAGTTCAAGTGCAACGTGAACCAACATCTTGCTACCCAAATCCTTACATAGTACCCCAGTAGTTGTTGCCTCTGATTGTAGCCCCCTACACCAAAGTGGCAATGTGCCTTGTTTGGGGTGAAAATGTAATAAAAAAATTTTTAAAATATAATCATGGCCTGGTGGTTTTTATGAAACAGTCATTGTTGTTTCAATAGACTGCATATGATGATAATGACAGATATTGGAATAGTGTTTCATTCTGAAGCCAAAGCTCATGAGCAATGAAAATTATCTTGAAATTTTGATGAAAAGTTGATGCATGAAATTTTTGCACCAAATCCTGATGTTACTGTGAAATTTAATTGAATTATTCATTTCAATTCATAGCAGATCATTTTCTGGAGTGAGGATTGTCAGGTATGCTACTCTCAGCATTAATAAGGATATCAAGAAGGTCCTTTTCTATTGGCATTTTCATAGTGCCTATTTTTTTTCATGTATAACACGGAGAAAAGGTAAATAAAAAGTTAAAACATTTTTATTCTTTGAACATTTAATATATATTTGTACTTGTTTTTATAAATCTCTCTCATTCCACCCTCCCTCTCCATTTACTATCACCTTTTTCTTGTTCATGAGTAAATTCCTTTGTATCTCATGGTTCAATTGGTCAACTATTCTAAACTACTCTGTACGATCTTATCCAATCACTTGCTTCCGAATTTTCCTTGGCCAGTCAATCCTCCTGCAGTTCAAGACATCTAGGCTTCTGCCACAGTTTACCCAGGAAAATGAACGATCCACATGATCATACTAGGTTGATATATTCGTCCTTACAATAGCCTTTATGTGAACCCATCCATGTACAATACAATTATTTGAATCCTCTGTCCTTTTGCCAGAATTCATATAATAAATAATTTTTCGCAGAATTTCATAACAGCTTTCAAATGTTTTGCCAATTCCATAATGGGTCACTAGGATTACAATTTCAATTATCACTTAGTGAGGATGCAATTGCAAACAAGGAACTATCCTAAGATCAAAGAACTTTTTAAACTAAAGGAATCCGATAGTGGTATTAATTTTGTTCTGCAGTAATACTGTGAAAATCTGCGTTTGTGCCAATGATATGGAGAAATGTCAAAGACAACTTCCTTTTACTTAACATTAAAATACAAGTTATTATTTTCTTTCTATTGGAAACAGTTCTACTTATTTTAAAATGGATTTCATGCATTATTAGATATATTGAGATGATAATCATCACTTCCGGTCACTAACATGCAAAGAGTCAAATAAGTTGTTTAGAACATAAATACAAAATAATAAATCATTTTTTTATTTGTTTGCAAGCTTTGCTAGATTGTTGAGGTGATATTTTGAGGATTAATGTTTTTGTGTATCTGTTGGTCATGTGTAGGCTATAAAACTACACGAGAGAATTGCACTAAATGTAGAATGAAAAATATTTGAGAAAACGAAGGTGTCAGATAAGGTAAAAATTTTAATACTACTACTACTACTATAACAGAAGATGATAATCACGTATAGGTCCTAAAACTACTTGGCAAAATTACAACAAATTTAGCATGACAAACTTTTGGATTGTATCATTAGAGTATAATAACGTTGATACACCAGTTTTAGTTAGATCACAAACATTAAGCAACGTTGAATCTGGTTGATACCAGAGGGGTGAAAATTTGGGAATACCAGGTATTGTATCTGAGAAGATAATGACTTTCTCTCCAAATACAGGGGGGAACAATAAATTTGTCGCTCTAAAGAAAACAACACTACAGCTTTATTTTTAAACTTTTATTGAAAAATTAATTCAGGTAGCTTGATTATGTAGTAGAGCTGATATCTATTCAATGTAGCCGCCTTCAGTCTCAATCACTTCCTTGATACAGGTCCGGAACTGGGAGCATGCCTGTTCTACAAGCAATAATGAGTTTGGTGAATACTCGGCAGATGGCGGCGGTCAAGCTGGCTTTGGTGTTGTGGGGGGTCAGGTTGGTGATGTTCTCGATCTATGACCAAACAAAATAGTCCAGCGGGTTCAGGTCGGGGGAAGAGGGAGTTCAGTGAGAGAAAGATACAAAGTCCTAACGCTCCTTCTGAAGCCAAGCCTAGGTCTCTTTGGACTTGTGGACCAGTGCCAAGCCCTGTTGCCACACCCAGGGCCTGCCAGCGGCCACCTGATTGCACCAGGTAATCACCACACACTTCAGGTACACTTTGGTGTTGACTTTCAAACCAACATCGAAGATGTGAGGTGGTATGATGTGGCCGAAAACTTTGTTGAGCTGTGTCCTCAAGTGTTATAGCTTGGATTGGTAGAGAGCAGGAGCTGTACAGCGGCGCATCTCCTGTCTCACTTGTTGTACATTGTGTTATCTTTAAACATGATAGGTTTTTATCCCTCTTAGGATTTGTACATAATGTCGAACTAGTAGATGGTTTGCAACAAAAAAAAAACCGGTTTTTATAAAAGAGAAATGGAATCATGTCATCTTTTCTTGGGCGACAATTTCCTCGTTCCATCCAATACTAATGTAATTAAAATGAATTGCAGACTGACAACCGCAAGTAGATGTTATCCACCATACATTGTTAACAATATGACATTAAACTAGTTAACGAGTATGCAGTAAAGAAGACGGAAACATATGAGATCAAAATTATTATCTATAATATCACCAACAAAAACTTAGAACCTTTCTAACTATTGAACGATCTTTAATATGCCGAATATGTTTTAGGAATTTAAACCTAATATACTACTATTGATATTAAAGATAATAAACATTTATAGACCTCAAAACTATTGCATAGAATTGCACAAAATTTGGCATAAAGAACTCGTAATAACGAATACATTATCAATAAACTTGTCAATGACAACTTCTAACGTTATACGTACTCAGTGTTTCCATGTTTTTATCATGCTATCAGTAACTAGAAAAATCTATTTCTTTCAGTGGTCATCCACAGATAACTATTTCGCTGTACAGTCTTAATTCAGTATTGCTACATATGGCTATTGTTTCAAGACTGCATTCAAAACCTGATCATTTAAATAGTAGTTTGGACGTTTTGCATTATCATGCTTGCAATGGAAGTAACTTATGTGTTTATATTTGTTTACATTACAGACTGCATAGAGAGCTCAATTATTTTTACAAAGAACAATGTTTTACATTTAATAGCAACCATTCTACTCATGAGTTGATCTCTCAAATAAAAGAGATAGATTAAATGTTCTTGGCTGTTTAATCGTATCATGACTCTTCAGTGTAGCTAGATGTGGCAAGTGTTTTATACTGAGATTAAAAAAAAAACGCGAGTATCTGAATAGCATATATTCATATGTTAATGTTTTGTTTTGTGTTATATATGTAGTATGAAAAATTAACATTGGCCTTTCGAACATCTGAGTGTTTATATTAAATTCTTATTGTTCAATCACATTTGCTTAGGAAAAGTATGTGCAAATACAAAAGTTTGGAAGGTTGTCAACATTTTTGTTCCAGTTGAAATATCTTAATTATTTGAAAAACAAAAAACGAAAAACGAAAAATGTCACTAAAAAAGAAAAGAAATTTAATCAGCTTGAGAAATTATTCCTATCTCATTAAGAATAAAAGTCTTTTCGATTACATTTTTTTTAAATCTTCAAAAGAGAAATCACCCAAAAGCAAAAAAACAAAAAAACAAAAACAAAAAAAAAACCCAAGTCGAACGACGACGACGACAAGAACAAACTTACTGAATGTGCTTACTAAATTCAATTGCTGTAATTACTCGCATAGAATTTTAATCGGACATATTGGACAGGGGATGAGGAGAAAACGTATGATTGTTCACGGGCGAACATGTGCCTTGGAGGTAAAATAGTTTTCAGTTGGGAAGAGAAAGAGATGAAAACTATAGAAATGCCATTACTGATCCAGAAATCATTGTTCTGTAATGGCAGACTGGTGTGTCATTTTCGCAGAAAACAACGGCAGCCATGATGGGAAAAGGAAGGAAAAATTCTTCTTCCTTTTTTTTATCCCCATCCTCCATCTTTCTCTTCCTTCCATATTTGTCAACACTTTTACCGCCGCATTCTTCTTAATATCAAAAGCTCTATACAGCCTGAATAGGAAAGTATGAAGATGATGTTTCCTGGAACGGTTCCAACATTCTTGACACAAAATATCAAACCAAAATTTTCAAAATATCAGTTTCCTACCTCAATATTATGATTCTTTCTTTATTAAGTTTTATATATTTTTTGTTGAAAAAACATTTAAGATTTCCAGAAAGAGAAATTCTAATTTGTAACAAGAAGAAAAACGTGGTTATTTCTATCATTAAATGTACTCACATACATCTGTAAAAGGATCCGCTATTCCGTCCGTCTGTCACATTAAAGTTTAAAATAATATTTCTATCATTAATCATGGTTTATTTTATATTTTTAGACACGTCCATGCATCGCTTAAAAAGGGTGTCCGTCGGTCTGTCATTCGAAATCATCGAAATGGCATTTTTATAATTAAACATTCAGACATAATAAAAATTAGTGAGAAAGATGGCCTTTTCTTTTTGTCTTACGATATATCAATTGTTTTATGTTTATTTGGTGCCGAATGGAGACATTTCAGTCATTTTTTAAAGGTGTTTTGTTGTGTCTTTTTTTTTTTTTGACTACTTAAGTTTAAATTTAAAATATTTTCTAGAATAAAAAACGTGTAATGGATTTTGATCAAAATTAGAATAAGAATTCTAGACATAAGGTTTATTATTATATGATCATTTTAATTCTTGCCAGGGGACATAAAAATAGTACAGAACTGTTTTGTTTGCGAAATTCTTAGTTTATTTATATTGCTTAATATAAAACTTTGAATCATAATTAAAAAAACATTCACAAAATTATTACACTCAATTTTCATAATTAAAAAGAAAAAAATCAAAACATATCAGGTAATATAATTAATGCTTACAAAATTAAATTATATTTCATATTAAAACAGAAATTTTTTTTTATTCAAACAGAAATATAAATTTTACTAATTTGCTAAAGAAATTTAATGTTAATATTTTACATTGATTTCAGAAAAACGTATTCTTAACACTAACAGAATCGTATAAAAATGAAATAAATAATTTAATTCAATTTCAGTAATGATTTTAATGTTTACTCAGAAAATAAAATTAGATGTGAATGTTTGTAATTCTATTTACATTAATTTCAAAATCATTTTAAAATATATCAGAATTGAAAAAGAATTTCAAGGACAAGATATTTCAGTAAAAAATATGATAAATTTATAATTTAAAATATTGCAGCATAAAGAATGGATTATATAATGTTTTTGTATTGTAATCCATGATTTTTCCCGGCTTCCAATACATTCACTTACTTTTTGTTTAATTTCAGTCTTACTTTTTTTGTCCCCATAAACATAACATACACATATGTAAAACAATGTACGGCATTCGTCTGCTTCCATTCTCTGTTTCATTTGTTACTTCTCTTTTCGCAAGAGCGGTGAATTAGTAGTAATACTAGTTGCTGAAGCGACGTGGTTGCTATGGAAACCAGTCATAAAAACGTCGCCCACTTCCTTCATTTTTACGATTTTAAACACCAGTAAATTCATCATAACTTTTGTTTTACTCAACGAAAATTGATTTTTTTTACAGTATAGCTGAGAAGGTGATCTATAAACTGTAATAATTGTTTGAAATTTGGTCGAAAAATGAATGAGCGGTGAAACTTTAAAGTATTTCTAAATGACTAAAACTGCTACTTAACCATATATTTAAACACCACAACATTCTTAACGAGGTGGGCGACGTTTTCATGACTGGTTTCCATAGCAACCACGTCGCTCCAGCGACTAGTATTGCTACTAATTCACCACTCTCATGAAAAGAGAGGTAACAAGTGAAACAGAGAGAACGGAAGCAGACGAATACCGTAGTGTTTGAATAATAAAAGAAAAATGGTTTATTGCAATAGAGTACAATGTGTAAATAACAAAATCGTAATAGTAATAGTGAAGCAAGATCATCAGGTAATGCAATGATCTTTATATATTATCTCTGTATATCTAATAAATCCACACAGCATAGAGAGAATATAAGCCATTCTATTACATGCTTCAAGTTTTTATTCATGCTGCAAATGTATAAATGTGAAAATATTGTTTTATACACAATTTGTTTTGTAGATTCATTTGTTTAGTAGGCTTACTATTAGTTTAAAACATTTGTAAACAATAGATTGTATTTAGCCTATACATGGGATACTGACTGGTACTACCACTCTACCTCAGAGTGGATCTGGGAGTAATGGCAAGTAAGAGGTGACTCAATATTCACCAAAGGTCTCAGATACAGTTTTGTATCATATCCAGGACAGCCCTGAGTAGAGAAAGCTTTAGTAGTTGATAGGGTAGATATTTACATGCTTCCCCCTTCAACAGGATGTGACACAAGGTCGGAATGTGGGGGTGTCAAGCCAGCGCTCATAAAGGAGAGGCACTAAAAATTGCCTGGGCAACCCTATCGGCATTCCCCAGTCGGGGCACCTCTGACAATAAGCTATAAACTTTCCCCACCTGAAAGCCAAGTAGCAAGGCCTGGCGTACCTCAGTCTGACTGGTACTGGGCCGGTTCCTGAACCCACACATGTCAGCTGATTGTCAAGAATGGATCCTTGACTGGTACTTTCTGCCTAGGCAATCGAAGCAGCAAGGCGATCAACCCTACAACATTCAAAAGTATTTTATTGGGTATGCAGGAAAATGAAAGGTAAAAAAAAGGCCCTGAAAATGGATATGAGGTGGTATAGTGGATCCGAATAACTTATCCAAGGGTGTATTTGAGTTCTGAGAACAGATTCTATTAATCTGATTAATGCTACTACTCTCGGTCAGAAGGAGGTGAAAGTAAGTAGTTTATTCATTCATTTCATATAAATCACATGATTAAATGGTTGGTATTAGTATCCCCGATATATTTCTAGTTAGAATTCTTTCTAGAAAAAACATCAGGTATTTATGGAAGGAGCCATGTACAGGTTGTCAACATTCGAGGTAAAAGTGTTTCTGTGGGCGGAAGTAGATTCGAACTTGGCACACCCAGGTTATTAGTCCATGTTGTAAGCTACTTAGCTACCGTCATCGCTCAAACAGTTTATGAGGTATGTTTACCTACCTCTGTAAGAGACTGTTTACCAGTTTTGCCCGTCATACTTTGATATAAAATTTGCATTACCACCAAAACTGCAGATTGAATGGCCGTATTGTAAATCGAAGAATTAAAAATAAAACTTTGTAAAATACTTTTGTAAATATACATGACAAAATCAAAAGGAACGTTAATGGCAATATTACATATGTAGGCAATTTTAAATCAAGAACATTTTAAGAAAATATTTACAGCTCATAAAGCTTCATTTTCAAAAGAAAGATATTTGCTTTTTTATTTTTCAATTTGTATTGTCTTGGAAATGTCTATAATCATTAGGATTGATTCCTTATGTTTATAGGAGAATGAGAAATCTTTTATTATTTCATATTTTACAGGAAATTCTTCAAAATTTCAATCTGTTTTCTTCAAAACACGGTATTCGGATTTCTCAAGTCGTAACTTGTAAAATATCTGAACCATTTTTTTTTTTGTCTTTAAATGCTTTCTTCAATATTATTAATGGAATACGAGGAATTGTATGTACATCTGTACATACAATTGTGTGTGTGTGTGTATATATATATATATATATATATATATATATATATATATATATAGATATATGTATACATACACTTCTTAAATTTGCTACGTATACCTATAGACATGCTCAAACAAATGGAAATCAAATATAAATTTTAATGTTATATGTATATAAATGCGCACAGGCATACATGGATATACTTAAATACTTTAAATATATTAAGGCAACACACGCGCATATATATATTTGTATGCATTCGTGTGCATGTACACAATGCATACATAATAATATATCTATCGATTCAAATTCTGAAATGTATGCTATATAAATTACTAGCAGGCCGCCCGGCGTTGCCCGGTCGTAAAGTGCACAAATATTATATTTTAATTTATACAGAAACTGTAACATGCGAGTATTATGTTTTTTTCTAAACAGTTCACTTCTTGTTAGTAAAAAAAAATACTCGAGCTGAGATCGAAACCAAAACACAGTGAGTCAAGTACGATAATCATTGGGCCAGCTTGACCTGATCTTTAAAGTGTTTTCAAATCTACTTATTCTTAACATAAGGGATCTGTCATCTGAACTATTCACGCATGCACATTCGTTAAACAGGTGACAAACAGTAAAAATCCGATGAACCCCACATACTAATTTTTCAATTAGCAGCTATTTTACAGGATGGAAACCAATTAAAACGTTTTCCACATGTCTGAATACCTTATATACCAAATTTCAAGTCTGTAGATCAAAAATTCGTTGAGTATATAGGTTGAGAATTGTCCTCACGCACACATTCTCACTTTTATAGATATACTAGCAATATTACCCAGCCTTGTCCAGGGGTTGCTTTGATGTCTTTTTTGTGCTTATTTTGATCTATCTTTGGTAATTCCAATCTTTTCTTTTCTTCTTGTAATCCTAAACTTATTTTAGTAAATTTCGGTTATCTTGACACTTTACTGATCAACGTAGCTCCCACACGGTGGATGCAATATGCCAGCAACAATCCAATTTCTCTGATTTGTTCCCTTAGCAGCTATTCTTCCAACTCAAAAATAACTACTTTGGCGAGATTTTGGGGGCCATGATTTCTTGAACCGTATGCTAAAGGATTCACAGGATCAACATCGACTACCTATTTGTTGTAAGAATTTATGTGGTTGTCGCTATAGTTCTACAAGTAGTCAATTGTGTTGAAAAATTCCTTATCTTATGTTGCCGGGCATACTACTTGTGCTTGGTTGTTGGGGCCTATGTTTTGTTAAACCGGCATATAAGAAACTTCTGAATCACATTTTCACTAAATATGTGTGCAGACTGTTTTGCAATTTCTTAAGGATTAGTTGCTTGTTCAATGGACGTTCAAAACAGAAACATGATTTACTTTTGCTAAAAAACACAAATTTTCAAGTTTTATAAAATTCTTTACAGTTAATGAAAAAAACGTTAAGAAATTTACGTGTGGAGTTTGAACCTACAGACCACATCACGCAAAAACAAAACCAAAGAAAACCAAAAAGAACATTCTATCAAATTATCCACAGTAGAATTTTCACGGCCTATTGTTCTATCATTGTTGCTAAGAGAAGGAAAAAAATGGCTTTACCGGTGATAGATAAATTAAAATAACAGTTTTGATTATTGATACTTATTGGAGGTATTCTGAAACAAAACTTAACTAAGATCACTCTCAGACTTATAAACTAAAGTTTTGTAAATTTTAAAGAAAATCTGTTCAGCTGTTTCAGAGTCTATACGGAACGAGCACACACATAAAGTAGCATTTATATAATTGTAGAGATAGATAATACTTAAAAATACTTATATTAGTATATTATGTTATGTATCAAGCTAAATTTTTGTTAACAGTGTTGTTTGTATGGGTAATATTACTAAAGAAGCGATTATTTAATCTGCAGGATTGGGTATAAGCAAATTCTACTACAGAGTGAAAAATGATATTCATTATAGGATTTTTCACTTTGCAGTATTAATTGCTTACACTTAGTGCCACGAATTAAATAATCGCTTGTTTAGACAAACAATAATAACCTAAAAAGAACTTAATATATAACATACTGGATATTGATGAAACTAAATTTCCAACATTCAGAACATTATATATATGTATACGCACACCACATGGATTGAACTCACTAATTGGAGAAATGGTTTCCCTTGGCTTAAAGCATTACTCTTCTATATAGAATAGAATTATCTAGGTACGCGTCATGTAATGAACAAAACATAAGGACTATACATCTGTCAGGGGGAGATCGGTAGCGTGCAGGTAAAAAACCTGGCTCCTGATCACCAGTGGCAAGTGGTCAGGCTATCCGGTTTCGAATCTCAGGATCAAACATTTGCCACATTTAACCAAACCGAAGCGCTGTGATACAACGAAAATATAGTAAATAAATCGTTGAATAAATAAAATACTTCAGTTAAAAAAAAAAACTGATCAACTTTAATAAGTATAATTTAATAAATCAATGCAACTAGTTTTCCAGTAAATCAGGAAAAGAGGATAAGTAATCCAATAATGAAATATTTTCCTAAATAAAATACTTTAGTGAAATTGCAATAAAATATATTGCAATTTCATGTTAGTATGGGAGCATGTTAGAAATATCAAGTAGAAATAGAAATCCTATATATAACACGGAAGTAAAATGAAATTAAGTATAATTTGTCGCATGTCTTAATTTTTATGAATAATTAAGTAGATGTGCAATATTTTGGCTTTGTTTGGTTGTTTTTCATGTGAATATTGTTACCATGTTGAACTTATCATTATTGTGTGTGTGGGGGGGGGTACCCAACACAAAAAAAAAAATCAGGAAGATACGATGGATGAACTTACTACCTTACTATACTTACGTATCGAGCACTTTAAAATCTAAATAAATACTGATAATAGATACATAAAATTGTATGTAGATACATAAAATACTATATATTTATATGTGTGTGTGTGCATCTTTAGCTCTCATATATAAGGAGAGAGAGAGAGAGCGGAATGCCACTCACAAACCTTATTAATTATCTACGTATGCATTCAAATACGTACAAAAACACTATGTATTCATGTGAGCGTACAATATTTGTCAAACAAATCCTTCTTCTGGTATTTTACTCAATACGTCGATGAAAAATGACATATCAGACCGATCAGTAATTGACAATGTACATCACAATTCGTTCAATATATATAGCGACTACTTCAATAATCACGAACTTTTAATTACACTTCGACGAGAGTCTCAACATGGGAGATAATTATTTTAATGTTAGTTCCATTTGTCGATAGTAATATTACAAGCCAGTCATGGGAAATGTTCCAATTGATTAACTCTCACGTGCTGAATGTTCAGTCTAAATAAACACTTTCATTATCGTGATATAGATTTTAATATACGTCCGTATATTTCTTTTTTTACTATGCAGTACATGAAAATGAATGGGACGAAATTAGAAATAATGGGAAAAATTTAGTTGTAAAGGTCAGTCTGATAAAATATTTAAGCGCATTCTATGTTTATATAAGGCGTGATTAACTTTATAACGATACAGGATTTTGGATTTTAAATCCAGGAAAACGAATGCAAATCCTTTCTGCAGAATATAAAATAATTGTGGCACAAAACTGACAAGAATGGCAGACGTCCAGACCCAGAGAAAGCCACTGCAATGAATAATATGCCAGCACCGGAAAATACTATACAACTACAAAGTTTTCTAGGGCTCGCTAACTATTACCAGTGCTTTATTCCAAAAATGCATGAACTGCAGACACCTTTGAACAAGCTCTTGAAAAAGGATAAACGTTGGGAATGAGCTGTCGAGTGGCAGTCAACGTTTGAGGAAATTAAAAAGGTGTTAACATCAGACCTTTTCCTCGCGTATTTTAACCCAAAACTAGATATCATACTGGCTAGTGATGCTAGTCAATACGTTATAGGTGCATGCTTGTTACATAAGATACAGGGTCGGGCAATAAAACTAATTGCCAGTGCATCCAGAACACTGTTCCCGGCCGAAAAACAGTACTCACATATAGAGTAAGATGGTCTCGTCATTATGTTACATGATAAGGGCTGCCCCCTTTTCATGTAAGTATAAAAATAGAGAGATTTAGTTAAAATGAAAATGAAATAGAATAGACGAAATTCGAACCTCGTAAATTAGGTTTAGAAATAGATTACGAGAGAGAATTAGAAAATGGAATGTAAAACAAACCATTGTTTAGCTTAGAGATAAAATAGTTTCAAGAAAAGAATGTGCGTTGTCAATTCTGTTATGAAAAATTCAATTGAGGAATGCAACTATACAAGATAATTTGATAAACATGTTTTTACCATATTGGAAAAATAGGTTTGATTAGTATAGTTATAGAGAAAATATGCATACCCTCTGACAGTCAAATCCTCTGACTCCTGTTCCAATCGTGGGATTCTAATATTTCATAGGGTATATAATTTCGTTACACCACTTCTTAACTTTACAAGTGTTTAAATATTTAATGACCACTTACAAGTTTTTACATCATTTGATTTTAAGCGAACATAATATACTTTTTAATCAATTAAGAAATTATGACTATTATTAAATTCAGACATCAAATTCATACTACATAACATATATTCATAAAAACAATGAGAATTTTATTTCCTTTATGAGCTTCTATAAATTTTTTTGAGCTTTCATTTTTGCAAAACATTAGTCTATTTTTATCTGGAGAAAATGTAGTTAATTTTACTAGCAGGGTGACCCAATGTTGTACAGCATTGAATGATGATCAACGAATGTTTCTCATTCCCATATTTTTATTGTCATCGAAATCCGTGAAATCGCCTATTTTTCAACCAAATTGATTGATTGCCTGCTCTAGTTGGGGACCCATCATGGTGCACGTGGGGAAGGCTTCACGAAAACACTTGTGATTTTAGGCTGTATAAGGTGCTGACTTTGGTCAAAATCGCCTGTTTCTTTCATCTGATTATTTTGATTATCGATATCTATCATAGACATTCCAATACAAAACATACCTAAAGACACTGCCAGGTACATAAAGTACTTTCATGAGTAATTTCATAAAAATCTGCCCAGCGGTTTTTTGAGGGAACGGACTCACACATAGCAAAATTTCTTTTATATAATAGTAGAGAGAATTGAAATTAATTATAGCAATTCAGTGTTTGCCTTTGTAAAAGTATAAACTAATATTTTTTAAGTAAAATAGTTTGTTATATTTAGGTTTTTATAAAAAGCTCTGAAATTCTTCACAGTACAACGAAATTTATGAGGATCCATGAATATATGTTATATAGCACGTATTTGATGTGTGAATTTAACATCTATTAAATTAAAAAATTACGAGTAATGAAAGATTCAGTCAAATCATAAGCCTTGATTTTAAAAAAAAGTGTGAATGATTCTTATATATTTGAGCATCTGTAGAGTTTGCAAACAGTGAGGTGAAAATATTTGGTAAAATTCTATTTTATTATTTTAAAATGTATTGGTTATACATTTACAATAAACTATTACAATAATTGTAGTTGGTAAACCCCATAAATACTTAATTTACATGTTGCTTATAATATATAACTATACTAGTACCTAACAATTCGCTTATTTAGCAAGATCAGTTCTTTTTCTTTCTTTTTTTCAGCTTCATTTTCGAGATAATATTTTGAGAAATATTTTTTGAGATAATTTTGGTTTTCTTTTCTACCCTTTTCATTATCATTTAAAAACTAAGACTGGCGTTACAGTAACACTAAATGCTTACCCACCAGAAGTTTGATGCTAACATTGACGCATATGTGACCATTACGAAAATCTAGCGGAATATGAAGTTCAGAGGTGTGAGCAGAAGTTTCTTGAGTCCCTCAATTTTCCCAAGCAATGCCAGAATACGAGTCTTGCTAGTACAGGGTGGACCGATAAAATTGTCGCACTAGAAAAGACGATATGATTCCATTTCGGCTGGATGAAAAAGTTTTCTTTTTTTGTTGCAGACCATCTATTAGTTTTCCGGTTGTGTACAAATCCCAAGAGCGATAGGAGCCTTCTATCATGTTCAACGAGCTCTTGCTAAGAGATGTGCTGCTGTACAACTCATGCTGTCTACCGACCCAAGTTATGACAACAGAATCATTGCCAGCATCCTCAAAATGCATTGTTGGATTGTCATGAATAACATGGACGTGCTCAGGGTGATGAAAACAAAGTTTCCAACCACGATTATGGTCTTTGGTGTGATTTTTAATGAGGACCACATCATATTACCTCACATCTTCAAAGGCGGCTTGAAAGTCAACACGAAAGTGTATCTGGATGTGCTGAAGAGTGTAGTGATCTCCTGGTGCAATCAGGTGGCCGCTGGCAGAACCTGGATGTGGCAGCAGGAGTTGGCACTAACCCACAAGTCCAGAGACCCAGCCTTGACCTCAGAAGGAGAGCTACAACTTTGTACTCTTCTCTCACTGGCCCTTGAACGTTAAGCCGAGAAGTTTGAATGAGGTACTTTCAGGTAATGTTATTGGTGGTTTAGAAGGTTTCTTGTAATTATTAAAGGGAACGAGCTTAGTCTTGGCAGAATTGAACGTTGCCATTCATTTTTGTCCTCCATTTCACTACAGATTGGAGGTCTTCCTCTAAGGTTTCCATCATTGATATATTTTCATTAGTTTTCTCCTCGTGCCTGTTATAGAGCGTGATATCGTCAGCAAATATGCCCATCTCAGAGACAATTTTATTAGGGAGGTCATTTATGAATATCAGGAATAATAAAGGTCCAAGGTCCATGTACGACCATTGAAAACCACCTGGATTCTTCTCTTATTTAAGAAGTATTCAATTATGTTAAGTATTCGTCCAGTAATATCATAAGATCTGATTTTCATGAGAAAACCATTGTGCCATACCCTGTCAAAAGCCTCAGATATATCTAGGGCTACTACCCTACCCTCCTCTCCCTTATTCAGTGCATGGTATATACGTCCAGAGATTACAGTTCGGATATCTGCTGTAGAACGGACTTGCCTAACTTCAGATTGTTGGTAAGACAGAAGTTTAGCAACTGTAAGGTGGTGAACTAGAGCTTAACGAATTATGGATCCAAATATTTTGGTAAAAAGAGGGAGGAGGCTAACAGGGCGATATTTTAATGGGTCAGTTCTTTCACCAAAATTCTTATAAACTGGACCACAGAAGCAGTTTTCTAACAGTCAGGGAAGTAAGCTTCATTAAGGCCTTTGTTGAAAAGTTTGGGGAGAACTGGGGCAACCTCAGCGGACCATTTTTTTTTAATAGCACAGCCGGGATGAAATCAGGTCCACATACTTTTGAGATGTCTAGGTTTTTTATGACATCATGTACTTGAGAAGGAGTGATTTTCAGATCATCTAGTGTGATGTCTGTCCACAAAAGATAATCAGGGAGGCAGTTGTTTGCTGAGTCCAAAGCAGAGTTTGAGGCTAACCGACGGGCAAGCATGTTAGCTTTTTTGGTTACCATGCAAACAATCTCATGATTATTGGATAGTGGGGGAATTGTTGATTGCCCATTATTTACTACTGTTGTAAATTTTTCAGAAATCACGAGTTCCTAATTTCTGCACTTCAGCACGTTTTCTGGTAATTTCGGTATATTCTCTCTTAGAGCGATAAAGAAAACAAATAGCTAACGCTATGTTGTAAAGTTAACTTAAAGCACATGAAAGCCTGGTCGTATGATTTTAGTTTAGATTTCTTAGTCATGGGGAGCATATTATGAATATAGGCTCCAAGTCCGTACATGTGTATGTCAGAATCCTTATGGTAAAGTGAAAGATAACCAGACGTTAAAAGATGTTAAAAGGGATGGAGGAGAAGTTAGTTTCACTTAGTGCCAAGATTCTACATCATCTAAGTTCGTTCTAAGTCCACGGATATGTGTAAATGCGAGCCTCAAGGGAGGAGGTGAATCGTTGTGTGTGTGTGTGTGTGTGTGGTTTGATCGTTATTTATGATTGAGCTGTCATTTCATTTTATTTCAGCACCGAGAGGATTATCCCCGCACCTGGTTTCAAAGCCAGGTATTTCTACGCCCCCACATGGGTTGTTAGGATTAATCGATTTGGTATCTGCTTTAAAGTTACACTTCTCAAAATAGGATTCAAAATAGGGTTAAGACTGGAAGATGTGGTTATTCACACGTTATGAGTGAAAAGGCTTGGGGGTTATGTATGAATAATAGGTGTAGATTTAAGGCTAATATCTACTACTACTAGAGTTTAACAAGGATTAAATATGATTTGTGGATTAATAAATACATTGAAAAAATTACAGTATAAAGAGTACGATTCAAAATGAGCTTCATGTGTTAGTTATCATGTAAAGATATTCACCAATACTTTAGCCCATCAAAAGGAAAGAAAGATATAGAGTTGCTACTTAATATAGATCACTTTAAATATAAGTACAAACTATGGCTAATAAGTATCTATCTTATAGATAAGCTATAGAAATATAAGTTATAAAATAACGCATGCCTTCTCATAGATAACTATAGATGTTTAGTATCGATTTTTAAAGGTCAGTCTTCTAAAGGTTAGGACCGGAAGCTAAAGGCCTCTCCCAAGGTACGTCTCAAATCAAATTCATTCTGAGTTAAACATTTGATATTCTGACTTAGTGTGGGGACGATTGGTCAAGTGATATGGGAGCTAGGCAACGACTAAACATACTCGATTGAAAACAATCTCCTTGGCAGAAGTAGACATTAAACAAATTCAAAATAAAAAAAATAGCAATATAGTGTTATGGGCTGGGAGCAGGAGAACAGTGTTTAAAACTATTTAAAATATTTAGGATAAATACCTTTTAAACATTTATTGTTATTACTATCTACCTCTCTTTACATACATATTCATATTTTCTACAAGTATATAAATATTCCTAACATTTGAATAACTAGTTCGGTTCACTAGCATAACTATTACACCACCTACCAGACTCTATTCGGATCAGATTCTAGAACTCCACTTTCTGAAAGGGTTAATTACACTACAAGAATCAATGTTCGTGTGTGCATGGGATTTGCCTGAAGAGGTTTCTTAAATTCAATATCATTAATATAAAAATACTGAAAAGCTCAAGTATTGTCATTTATGATTGTAGCCATATTACGGGTCAGATTTCTTTACCATTATCGCTCCGAGCACACTCAATATATTGATTGCATATATATGGCTACAAGCTTCTTATAAAACGGCTCCTCCATGTGAAAAATCTCTCTAAGGTTTCTCCATTGGGATTGCAACAAAAATCAAGTAGAAAAAGCATATCACCATATCCAATATTCAAAAGCGTCTTCGAAAGAATCCGCAAAGTGAGGTTACTTTGCAAAGTGCATCAACTCACAAATAACGTTTGATTTGAGAAAAAGAGTTCCATGTTTGTTTAAAAGCCTTTCTCCATGAAAAGCTAACTTTTATTCTGTAAACAAAACAAAATGAATGTGTAGAAACAGCTGCGCGCAAACTGAATTAAAGTGAAACGAAAGAGAAATACATTACAAAAGCAGGAATTATTTTCGAATACATTTTTGTTCATTGTTTAAGAAAAAAACATTTCTTTATACATATTCAGTTTGCCAATCTCTGAAATAAAAATGATTTTAAAAAATCTTCTTTTTTTTCTAAAACCTTTGACAAGATGCTATCTTTTCTTGGAATAACTTTTTAGTCCTGTTTTGAGTAATAATTTACAAGGTCAGTCGTTCAAGTTCTATTGTTTATTTTTATTTTCTCTTATAACACATAGAATGAAAAATTGTTAAGCTGTTGATAGACAAATTAGGATTGGAATTCAAGACCCGAACTCAAATGAACGCAACCTTATCAAATTTCTGACAAAAGTGAAATAAAAAGCGATTTTCTGCCGTAAAATATATTTAACTCAATGTAATACCTATATAAATAAAAACTAAGATATGTATGCGTATATTTTTTAGTGAGAAAGAATTACGATAAAAGTTTTAAACAGCGATAAATATGAAACTGCTTGGGACTATGCTGTCAGTGATTATCATTATGTTGATTATACGGTAGTTGTTTTTAAAGCATATCGTATCCCATTGAGGTTTTTTTTAGCAATCAGCAGAGTGAAGATACTTTGTGAAGTGCATCTACTCACAAATAACATTTAATCTGATTAAAAAAGACTTTCATTCTTGTTGAAAAGCCTTTCTTCATATAAAAACTAATTTTCATTCTGTAGATAATACAAAGTAGGGACAACTGTTTGCAAAAAGAATTACAGTTAAAAAAAAAGGACATAAGGAAAAACTAAGTTAGAAATTATTCTAAAATCTTTAAAAAAAAAAAGTGTTTTTGAATTATTCGGAAACATACCTATAATTTTTTTTAGCTAAAATATTTAGCATTTTTGAGGGATAAATCTTTAGGTTAACAATTTACAAGGTCATTCAGTTTCTATCTTTTCGTTTTAATGTGATCTTAGGACACAGTAAAATATACTGAGATTTTAGCAGACCAAAACTTTATTCTTTTATTCATAGTTATTGAAATGTAAAACGTATTTCTGTTAAAAGACGGCATGAGACATTTGTAATGTGTTAGCATAAATGTTGTCGGAGATGTTACCTATTGCTTTTTTTTTACACAGAAATCACCACTTAACAAGGCCCGGAGGCCACTTGAGGATAAAGGTTAATGGGTATACATTAGTGAATGTGATTATAGCATAGTAAACATAAGTAGTGGAATTTTTGTAAGTTGGATTACATAGGGGAACGGTTCAAGAACTTGTTTACATTGGACTTGAAGACAATCAGGCCAACGGAACAGTTCCACAGGCGTGCAGTTCTAAGAAAGAAGCTCCGCTCATGGAATCTACATTTAAGTTTAGGCACAGATAAAGAGTGTGGGAAACTATTGGTAGTGGTTCTGGCTAGAAGAGTGTTTTCGTAAAAGTTTGGCGGGGGGGGCATAGATTGAAGTTCAGACGAGCACCTGCCTTGGAAATAACGATACAGCAGAGACAGGCTCGCAACGTCTCTTCTGTGGGAAAGAGGTTGCAGGGAAGAGAAAAGGGCATCCCCCACTTAGCTACGAAGTCTATTTTGAACTCTGTCAAGGCAGGATAAGCTGCTTCTAGCAGCGCTACTGTCGATATAAGACTTCTCATTGTTTCTCCCTTATTAAGTGTGAAAATTAAGTTTAATATGAATATATTGCTTTTAGTTTTGCTACAAAAGGAAACTATCATCTATAATTCATACATGTCACATCATTTAAATTAAATTTTCTGAAAGTTCCAAATAAAGCTACCACGAAATTTCGAATTTCTTTTACATAATTTCAACATTAAATAAAATATACTTATTTTCGAATGTAGATCTCAATCAAAATGGATTTACAAAATGATATATAGTTCGATCGGAGAAAAGTGATTATAATGGACCTAACAGTAAATTGGGGAGATAACATAAAAAGTGCAGAAAATAGGAGAATAAATAATATATATAAAGTTCATTGAAGATTGTGAAGACGATAGACGGGAGGTGAAATATTATGCTATTGAAATAAGGGAAGAAGTTACATCGAAAAGAGTTTTATTTACCTAGTTAAAAATCGATTTGGATTGAAAGGAAAAAAAAACACAGAAAACAACAAAAGTACAGACAACAGTGGAAAAGGCAAAAAGAATGATCTTTATAAAAATAACAGGGAATCTGACGTCCACTAGAGAAACTGTGAAAAACGTCAACATAATAAGCAAAACGCAAACATGAAACGAAAGTGTAGTAGTCAGCATTTGATAAAATATTGGCAACTCTGGCACAGAGGGGAACCACCATACCAGTGCGAGGATAAGGCGCCAAGGCTGGCTGTTGCGGTATTCTCCTGATGATGGCATTGGCCTGGATCCAAGAGTAAAGCTGCTGACTATGAAGCACTAAAGTGTTCGATAATTCATCATTAGTTCAAGTAAACAAATTTATTTACATTATAATTTCCTTTTATATATTTATTTATTGTTTCTTGTACATTGTTAATTTCTTTAATGGAGATGTTTAGTTTATATGTATATAATATAAGTCCATTTTTATAAATGGAGCTTGGTATTATTCATGTATTATTCTTTAATATACTACAAATTCTAGTATGACTGGGAAATAGTACGTTATATATATATATATATATATATATATATATATATTAAATGCAAGATAATGAATAGAATTTATATATAAATTTATTAGAACAATAAGGAAAAGTAAAAGGGAAAATTTTCCCCTTTACTTTTCCCAATTTTTCTGATGATAGATTAAAGTTATATATAAATTCTATTCCTAATCTTTTATTGAATATATTTGATTGATTCTCTTAATGTTGAGCGTTCCTTATCTTAATAAGTTTTTGCGTTGTTAAAGATATATTTTTGATAACATAATTATATAATTATGTATATAGAAAGGAAGGAAAAGATGGGAAGAGAAAATATATTATATCTTTATCAATTGATATTATTATTGTTTATTTGCACTCTTTCCCTTTTCTTTCTCTTTCCATCCCTTTCTTTTTTCCCTCTATGGTATTTTCCTGTTTCTTTTTCCTAGTTCGATATAAATCTTAGCCCCTCCCACCTCTTTTTTTCCGTTTTCTGCACATATATTAAAGACCGTTATCTGTATCAATTTTAATGACACATGATATGACCTTCTGATGATTTTTGTTGTGATTATTGGATTCCTTTATAATTCTTCTTACGGCTAAACATTTGTATAAGAAATATCGCCTGAAGAGGACTCTAGTTACCTGTAACTGGCTGACCGAAACATGCTCATGAATGTGTGGCGACATATTAATGCTTATGTAAAACAAATAAAAAGTGTAACTTGCCCTACTTCAGTATTGAGCACTTTTGTATTAACCTTATTAAAACTTCACTGGTTGCTTTACCTCTGGAAAATATTAACATGCAATTACATATATATATACAGGGTGGGCCAAAATAAGGGTCCTATCTTTAAATATAATCATATATATATATATATATATATATATATATATATATATATATAGGACCCTTATTTTGGTCCACCCTGTGTGTATATATATATATATATATATATATATATATATATATTAGAAAGCAAAATCTGAATATATTTTCTATTTTTCGATTTAAATTGGCTGTTGAAGCTAACAAAGAAATAGAGAGAGTTGATTAGTAACAGTACCATATATGGCACAGTCTTGTGAGGATTGTCGTTTATTATGGCTTAACTAGACGAGATAACTTAATTTCAAATGCTGAAATTTGATTACCGTGCAAGGTCCATTCATGAATAAAATATGCCGAGTTTAAATTGCTATCACAGTTCATGTTCAGTTTCAAACTATGTATAAAGATCAACATGGCATCCTGTGCAGTCCTTAGAAATACAACCAATTAAGATTATCGTGACCAAAAATATGTAAAACATTGATGATATCGATTTCAAATACTAAATTACATTTGTTTAAATTGAAAAAAATTATTGGGCAAATTATTTAAAAAATAACATTAGACAATCTACATTTAGAATAAGTTAGCTTAATTCCATATAATTATTATGTAGTGTTTCTAAGTTTAAAGCAAAATCGAGAGGAATTTCATTTTGCAGAAATTTTATAAGAATAGAGAGAAAGTATTTAGCAATCCAATTTTTTATATTGGATTAAAAAAATTCAATATATAAATATACAACATTTAATCATGCAATTATAGATGTCGGCTTTCGACCTTTTACTGCATAAAACTACATAAAAACTTAGAAACAAAACATATTTTAACTCACAATATGTTGAGGATTTCTGTCTTCGGAAACTATTGATTTTTTTTACTGTCATCATAATTAAAAGGATGTCTACTTTCTCTAAACGACATTGTGTCTACTTATAGACAGTACTAACAATAGAATACAGTAGTTTTCTTCGGATTGATAGATGCAAATGTGAGCTGTATATCCGCTACCACCACACAATTACAGAAACTAACTTTTGTCATCAATGTCTCGGAGAGAATTTATTCGAATCCCACTACACCATTTAGTTGACATCACTGATTACCAAACATCGCTTATGATTAGATATTAAGATAATCAGTTTTGTGAAAAGGGTAAATTTAAGACTAAAACTCTAATGCATTTGTAATATATAATATGAACATCTACACATATTTGAGATTTTTTTTTTTTACCAAAAGCAAAAGCCAGTTGAGGATTGTCAGTAGGGTGATAAACACTACTATTAGAAATTGAAAACAATGCGTGGAAAGGGCATCATTTAAGAGAATGGCCCAACAAGTATGTATTGACATTGTAACTATTTGTATATTGTTCAGGTTCAGTCTTACTTTTATGACGTTCTTAGAATTGTAGGGGACATTTTGCTACGTATATTATTTGTTTTAAGTTCAATCGTATCGAAAAAAAATGTACTATCAATTGTGAAGGATGAGTGCTTAGAATTTTTGGTTTACTTAACGAAAGAGGAAGAGTGCATATTCCAAACTAAAGCATCAAGAGAATTCAACAAACCATAGTGAGTTAACAGCAGATGATAAAGATTACAATTATAAGCTCAGAAAGTCACATTTTTGTAGAAATTGGGTTTTAATAACATTGTTTATCTTGGATGTTATTTTCACAATGTTTCGGTTGATAAAACCTTTGATGTTCTTCAGGTGCAGCTGATCGAACTCTTAAATCTTTCTGTCGAACTCGGGAATCTGCCCATAATTTTTAATGGAATCGTTTATTTAATCCACAGGGGCAGCATGCTCTCCTTTCATCATTCGTGACTGGTAGAAGTCCTAAGTAATTCACAATTGTATTTTCACTGTTGCCCTCATTGAAGATTGACCCTTCCAGCCCGAGAAGCTGACGAAACAAAAGCATGCTAGCCTCGTGATTAAATAAAGGGTTCTTTAAAAATTCCATGCAGAGTCCAGACTTCAACAGCAAAAATCCTAATTTTGAGACAAGATATCCGTGAAAAAATTCGGAGGTTACATCAACGAAAAGGTTATGAAAATATCACTTAAGATGAGAACAATAATCCAAAGAATCTAAATGATACGAATATTAAAAACATGTCTGTTAATTCATTGTTTGCGAGAAATAATACAACGAGAATTTGTTTTAAGTATAACTTAACTTTTACTGTGACAAATTACTTTTAATTCAACATTTTGTTTCATTTCGTTGTCAGGTTGCGGACAATTCATTATATTTCGTCAACAAAAGGATTGCAGGCGGTTGTGTTTAAAGAAAGAATACACTTAGAGTTACAATAATTTAAATAACTTCAGTAGAAAGTTATTTTCATAAGGAATTTAATAATTCCATTCGTCTTCACATAAATGATTCTATGATAAGAACGTCGAGTTTATACTTAAGCTTGAGCGAAAGAAAACATAAACATGTATTTTATTATATTTTTTTCGTATTGGAACATTATATTCGCGGCCCAAATAAGATCTCTTCTGTATGGTTAATCCACACTGGCTTTTACGATGAATGATGTGTCTTCTCCAAGTTATGTTACTCCACCAGACTAGATGAATTCTTGTTCTGAAATCCAGTAAAACCAATGAACCATAAGAAGGATATACTATAATATATTAAAATGATAAATTGGCGAGAGGAAAATCATGTTCTCAACTTATTTACTAACTCAGAGAACTTTAATGGACTAATCAAATATCTATGTATCCCATATAAAGATCAAGTGTCAACCACGGAAGGGGGTGGCTTTGATTACTAAACTAAAATTTAAAAGTATACTTTAAATTCCTAGAAATACTAACTAAATTCAATATAACACAAACTATGCACTCGCATAAGCTGACTTTGTGATAGCAAATCCACAATTACAGAAGGGCATTCATAACGGTGAAAAATAAAAGAAGCATTAAATTAAATTGTTAAATAGAAAACGGGAACACGATCCATTTGCTTTGTAGCCATTTCGGAGATTTGAAAATAGGACAAAAGTTTAATCCATAGCTGCTTGGTGTAAAATACCACTTCCTCAATAAGAAATGTAACAGAATCCAGTCATTTTATTATCTTCTATATATATATATATATATATATATATATATATATATATATATATATATATATATATATATATATATATATATATATAAAAGCGAAAATGTGTGTATGTATGTATGTGTGTTTCGCAAAAACTTTCCACGCGGGTCACGGATTTTCACCAGATCGGTATCATTTTAAACTTCCAACCTTCGCCCGACAAATATCGAAAAATTGGCCAAAAACGTTTATTTTTTCACCCTAAAATCATCACTTTTCTACAGGGGTGGGGTGGGTCAGCAAAAACCCTCCTCTCATGACGAGTTCGGTTCTACGCATGCGCAAATGACGTCGTAACCTGATTTAGTTTAAGTATTTAAAAAAGCGACACAATTTCGGCGACGTCGTCTTAGCTCAATTGGTTAGAGCGCGGCCTCATTATCTAAATGTTTTGGGTTCGAATCATGGTGTGAGATGTCTTTTTTTTCTATTTTTTTATTTTAATATTGAAGCCATTTTTCAAACGTTCGTTTTTCTGTTTTTTTTACTTCGCTTATTCTTAGGTTTTCATTAGCACCACCCACCCCGCCCGACCACACACACCCAAAAACACCCGAGCAACGCCGGTACCCCCGAAGCAAGGTTATTTAAGCCATTTTTCACGTGTTTTTTTTGGGGGGGGGGTTAACGTTCGTTTTTCTGTTTCGCGTTTTCTTTATCGTCCGTTTGCCTTATGTTAATTTTTTTTACTTGGCTTATTCTTATGTTGTCATTAACACCCCCCACCCCCGCCCGAGCACACACACCTCGGAATACCCGGGCAACGCCGGGTACCCCCGCTAGTCTTCTTCTATAAGGCAAAATGTACATATATATATGTGTGTGTGTGTGTGTGTTTGTATGTCTGACAAAAAAATTGTGATGCACGCGACAGATTTTCATGAGATTGGTATCGCTTTGAAACTCGATCCTTTGGACGACAAATATCGAAAAATTGACCAAAAACATTAATTCCTTTACCCTCAACTCAGTCGTTTTTTACAAGGAGAGGTCGCTTTTTTCGTCGACATTTCCATAAGTCATCATCTCCGTTGACCTAATTTCAATGTTCTCCACTTTCACTTGTGCCATGGACGTTTTTTTTGTCCTCTTCACGTTACGGGTTCGAGCCTGCCTGTCTACTACATTTTTTTAACACCTCTCTCCACCGAAACTGCCTACTGTTGTTTTGATCCGCCCGCCCCGCTAGTCCCACTTTTTTTTTTATTTCCCCCGAGGTTGCTTATTACACCACCTACACACACCCGGGCAACGCCAGGTACCCCCACTAGTCTCTAATATAAAGGGCAAAATGTGTGTGTTAATGTTTTTGCCAAAAACTTTTGACACACGCGACGAATCCTCATAAGATTGGTATCATTTTGAAGTTCGATATCTTGGATGACAAATATAGAAAAAAAAGAAAAAAAAACATTCATGCCGAAAACATTCATTCCTTCACCCTCAACTGGACAGTTTTCAAGGAGGGCTTGTTTTTTTCTGTCGACATTTTTGCAAGTCATCATCTCTATTGGATTGACTAGCCTTAATTCCAACGCTGATGACTTCCGATTTCGCCAATGATTCATCAGCTAAAACGTTACTTTTTTTTTTAACCTTTTTCTATTTCGCATTACAGGTTCGAGCTTGCATGCCTACTACCACCTTTTTTTTCGCACCTCTCTCCACCTGGGCTGCCTACTGTTGTTTTAATTTCCCTTCCTCCCCGACTACTACCACTTTTTTTTTAAACACCTCTCGGGCTGCCTACCAGGGTTTCTCATTGCACCACCCCGACACACCCGGGTAACGCCAGGTACCCCCGCTAGTCTATTATATAAATCTCAAACGTTTGTGCGTTTATGTGTGTGTTTGTGTGTTTGTATGTCTACTAAAAACTTTCGTCAGGTCGAAACTGATACCATCTGAAAGAGCAATCCTTTGAATGCATAATATCTGAAAATAAAAAAAAAAGATTACTTCTGTGGTGGTAAACTGGACCGTTTCTCGCAAGGAGGGGTCCCTTTCATGACGCGATTTTTGCAAGTTACGCACGGTAGCCAACTGAAACTGTTAAAAAACGTTATTTTGCAGGGTCATGATGTCATAAGTCGTCATGGTCCGATGGGTAAAAGCGTTTGGCAGTAGCGTTTTCCTCTTTTGTGTTTCAGGTTCAAGCCTGCCTACTGCAGTTATTTTATTTTATTTTTTTTTTACAGTCACACGAGCACTCGCTGCTATTTTCATTGAAAGAAAAGCTATTTTGATTAATTTATTTTTTTATGGGGGTGTTCCAGCGCAAGAGCTGGTATGGAAGTTGTCACCTACTCTTTTTTTGTGTGTGTGTAGGGGGGTCCTTAGTATAGCAGCTGTGTCCAAACCAAACTTCATGTCCACCCAGGCAACGGCGGGTATCCATGCTAGTCTATTATATAAAGGAAAGTTGTTTGTGTGTTTGTATATCCGCTAAAAACTTTTATTACAATTACAAACCTGGAATCGTTAGAAAGCGCAAAATCTTGGATAAAAATTATGTAAAAATTGTCCCAAAAGATTTATTCTATGACGGTCAACTGGGCAGATTTTTGCAAAGAGGTATTTTTCCCCCGGATTTCCAATGTTATTATAATATAATTTTTACAAAATTTAATGTATTTCTCTATTAAAGTTTGGAAAAATGTTGACTCGTGTCACCAGAAATGACGTGATCTCTCTTTAATAGTATTTTTTATATTATTACACGATAAAACCGAGTGGTTCGACACTATAAAAATCGAAGAAAGTACTGATTTTCAAGTAAAAAAAGTGGTACTTACATAATTGTCGCTTGTCAAATAGCAGAAGTATCAAAGAATTACGAAAAACTATGAGGCAGAAAAAATTATTCAGGAAAAACTCTCCTGATAAGCAGAACAAAAGACAGTTGACATGTTCTCAAAACAAATCAATGTATTTGTGTATAAATTAAAAAATGCCGAATCATCTTACCGGAAATGACGTCATTTATATTTAACTAAACTGGCCATTTATATTAGTCTACTATTATTTATAGCGAGATTACGAAATCTTCATTTTTAGGCGGATGTAGGGGGGGAAGTAGTGTTCGTTTTGTTATCCCACGGCAAGGCATTCTCCCCATTTTTTTTTTGTTTAGTATTAGTTAAAATATGATATCCATCCACTATTTATAGGAGAGGGGCCAGAGTTATTAAAACTGAAAGTCACGTAATATATTTGAGAAGTATGACATTAATATAAGAAATAAGGTGCACACAAATTAAAAACAAACAAACTCTTACTCGTGACGTACAAAAAAGTTAGGAAAAAAGGAAATTATGTAAAATCATCGAATAGTGTTTGCTTTCAATATGATTCTATATTTATAAATTAGAAATAAGTTATTTTTACAGTATTCTACCCAAGGAATAAGGTAGTGTACTGTATAGAATTCATATGAAAAAAAAAACAAAGAAAATCTTAACTGTGACGTACATAAAAGTTATTAAAACCGAAAATCACATTATATATTCGATTAGTATGATTTTAAATAAGAAATAAAGTGCTTCTTCACTATAGCGCCCACATGAAAAAACAAACTGCCATACGGAAAAGTTAGCACAACAGAAAATTATGTAAAATCATCAAGTAGTTTAATTTTCAAATTAGAAATAGGGTACTTGTACATTATTTTAGTCAAGGAAATAGGTACTAATATAGTATAGTACTCGTATGAACAAACAAAAAAAAATGTTACATGTGACGTACCTAAACCTCTGGTTATCGTCTTTAGTTATCATATTATAAAAATCACGTACAAGAATAAAATATTTTTTTATGCTTATTTTTCATATTCCAAAAGTTATGTATTTAGGTGGCGGTGGTATATATTCTAAAGATGCGATTTCAAAAATAAAAAAAATATATCCCTACGACTTGGGTGCATCAGCTTGAACCGAAACCAAAACTTATGAAGAATTCTTGGTAAAATTATTTATAAAAAAATAAACGACTTGAGTGCCATCAGCTGTAATCGAAACTGAAACCAAAACTTATGAAGAATTCTTGGTAAAGTCCAAAACAATTAAACATACAAAATAAATAGCATCCACACTATCCTATTAATATATAGATGAATTTCTTGGACGTCTATGCAAAATTACGTTTGAAGTTGTTCTTCTAAATGTTATATTTTAAGTAATAAGAGGTTAATCACCAGAGTGTCAGTACCTTTTTTTATAAGAAAAATCTTTTTGTAAACATCCGTGCAGTTACGCAGTATTTTTATGCCCTACGTTTGTTTTGCTCATTGCCTTCAGAACTTCTTTCTCTTTTGTCTATTACATTACGAAATCAATAAAAAGAAGCATAGATACAAAGCAGATTTACCCCCCCCCACCAAAAAATAAATTGAATTGGTTGATGTTAAATAAAAAACAAAAACTAACAGAAAGAAAAATATTTGAAGTCAGTAAAAAACAATTGTAATATCGCTTTTATTTTGAACAGAAAAAAAAACTCAAGTAAACATTAATTGAATTTAAAAAAGAAAACGAAAAGTGTTTGAAAACAAGGACAAAAATATGACAAAAACAGATGAGAGAAAACAAAAAAAAAAAAACAGTGTTTGCTGTCAATATGATTCGAAGTAAATAAAAAAATGAAAACTAAAAAAAAATACGTCGTTATTGTTTTGAAACAGATAAAAAGAAATGACTTTAATGGGGGAAAAAACGATAAATATTAGTGACCAACTAAATTCGAAATTATGAGTAACAGGAACCTAAAAAAAAAACTTTAGGTCATCACCTAAACACAACTGAGATGAATTGCGATGAAGGTAAAATCACATAATAATGTCAATTGTATAGTGTAGAACATTTTGTGCACATCTGTTCGGGGAAATTAAAATGATTTTGAATCGTTCCAACTGCCCATTAGAAAGCAATGTATTCTCTGTAAAACGAACGTTAGTACATTTAAATGATACGTTTACTGCTTTCATTGTAGTTACTGAAAATCTGCGAAATTACATGTAACATAGACGAAAGCTGTTGACAGCCAAATAAAGATTGTTGGACTTGAACATGGATATTAATTCCGTCATTTACAAATGTCAGTTGCAGGTCATAGGAAATTAGCCCCTAACAGGATCTCAGAAAGAGACAAGACAAGATCCAAATAGCGATAGTCAGAATCAGAGCCATCTCGATCTGTAGATGGTCTTTTTCTGTCTCCAGACTCTGACTGACTGTTTTCTCAGAGAACTAGAGAATGGACTCTTTCCTGTTCGATATTGACCGGGCAACGCCAAAATGTGTGCTGGTCGACGATTATGATTATTTAAGCCAAAACGTTTTTTCAGCTAAAATATATTTTAGAATAATCAAAATATTTAAATATTTATTTACATTAATTTAGGAATGTTAACTTTAAAACGTTATAATAATTTAGTTGACACATTAGAAACATTAACATGTAAAAACATCAGGTGATTATCTTAGTGATGTATCCTAATGACGTCATTTAGAAAAGGAGATGGTCTTTTTGAGATAGGTGGAAATTAGCTAGAGAAAACAGTCAGTCAGAGTCTGGAGACAGAAAAAGACCATCTACAGATCGAGATGGCTCTGATTCTGACTATCGCTATTTCTGATAGCCTCTATCAGAAATAACGATAGTCAGAATCAGCATGCAACTTTCCAAGAGGGGAAAAGCACTCTAGAATAAATAGTTGCCGAAAATAAAACCCGAGGCCCTGTCGTTTTGGGGGAGAGTTTTCATTGCAGCTTTCAATCAAGACAAGACTCAAGATGAACCAGGTATATTTCCCAATTGATCAGATGTTCAAACCCCAAATATATGTCATTCGTCCTTTGTGTTGTAAAGTATTTATGCATATCATTGTTCCGTCAGGAATTGTATTTAACTGTACATACACACAACGAGCCATTAGATAGACGATCACAACACTAGGCGTACGTACATACATGCACATATACTTGCATAGAACCAGAATACTAAACGATAATAGAAATACACACACAATTAACATTCCTCCATGTTATACAGACTCTCATAACAAAACACTCCTACTGAGATTTAAATCCCTCTCCTGATGCCTCTGTCCTAGTTTAAAGCATCCTGGATCTGGCTAAAAACACTCAATCGCCTGAGAACAAGAATGGAGTATCAAAAGTTGCTATGGCTACAAAACCAACTAACCATCTGCGAATGTGGAGAAGAGAACCATACGATACAATATTGCCTTGTTTATTCTCTATTGCTTAACCACTGCAGCTTGAAAGCTCTTACAGAGCACAATAATAAGGACTGCGTAAAAAGTGGGAAACTGTGCGGCTTTGAAGCATTTAGTAAGACGACAAAAATATAGAAAATTTACTTGCATTGTGATTCGTCTATGAAATTGTTAAGCAGAGAAAATTAACATAACAAATTCAACTAGATGTTAAAAGGGCATTATGGGTTTTGTAGTGATGGTCAACTTAACAAAATTATTTTCATATAATAGTCTTTTGAAATTTAAATTAGATGCAAGTGTAATTGTAAAAAGTTCCCATGCACTCAATAGTTTATTTTTATATTTCAAATATTCATGAACGTCAGTTAGCTACATCTGAATTGTTGTAATGTCTGTTGACATATTCACAGATTTTATTGTGATATATCCACATATTTTTATAATAATTTCAAATCCATTTCTTATGTTTATTAATCAGTAGCTAATGTCATTAGAATACCTACTATTATGATATGAAAGTAATTTTAAGAAGTATTCAGATAGGATGAAAGTGGTAATTTAAAATCGGACAAAGGGCAATGTAGAAATTTCCGTTTAATTTTATATGTGGTAGTGTTATTTTAGATCATAAATGAAATAGCCAGAATGAGTATTTTCTAAAATATGCTATATTACGGTGTACCAAAAAGGCACCAAAACAGTGTATGTTGTATAATCGTCTAAATGTTGATATGCGTACTTGAGACGAAGGTTGCATCCTGATGTGTATATGTGTCACTAAATGTCTATTGTTGCTTCGTCATTATTTGAACCCTAGAATTGTTGCTGTCTATTCATGATATATTCATATCTAATTGGTCATGTGTGTGTGCGCGTGTGTGTGTGTGATACATGTATTTTGGAGATACCTTCATGTGTCGTTGATCTTGTCCACCTGGAATTCATCTTGTTTTTGGAGGAGAGGCTGGAACCTGTTCGGACGAATAATCATTCACCCCCAAGGACGCTGGTTTGTTTTATATAGTTTTTTATTCACTTTCCAGGTGACGAACGCAGAAGAATGGAAAGTGAATATCTTTGCTTGCGTGGTTAATTCTAAGCCGCCATTCTGAGACACGTCAGCTCTCTCTCTCTAGTGAAGGGGGGACGACCTGTTAACCCGTCCACTCTGCTCAACGTCCAAACTCCAACTCTCAATAATCTCCAGCTAATCTGATCTACGTAACATACACGTAGATCCGATCAGCTGACCAGCTCTTCCGGTAAAATTGTCTACAATATGATTTACAATATTTTGACAGTCTTTCAACATTCTTCACATTCATCTCCCAGCCATTTCTCCAGTTAGATAGATCAATAGATAGATTGACACTTTCTTGTGTTCAACCTACTACATAAATAGACTTAAGTGAATTACATTATAGTACAAGGATAAAGAGGTCGAGAATTTAACTGAGTAATTTTATATAAAAATATATCATACATAGACACCAGGTTTTGTATTGGATCAATAGTTGTTGGCGTCATCAACATCACATCTTAGTGACTTAATGTCATGCATTGCAAATATGACTTTTTCCCTTCTGACTAATTTCTGTTAATCAGCTCGTATCTTTACAAGCTGGGCTCACCATTTACGTATTCTGTTCTCTGCTATTGCCAACAGACATTAATTACCTTTTATTTGATTTTACCTAAAATTTGGTCAGTATATTCCTATTACTATTCTAACTTATATTTAGGGTAGTAATTACAAAATCAAAGTTTAGAAAGTTTATATTTAAGAAAAAATATAAATTAACAAACGCAAACGTATTGGATACACTTAAAAAAAAAAACTTTTCTAAAATAATTTTAGATGACTTTTGCTTTGTGTGTTACAATAATGCAAGCGAGTTATCACTGACCAATCGGAGAACTTTATATTATTTTTTTATAAAATTCTCTCGGTTTGTGTTCACCTGCTTCAAAGTCAACCAGTTCATTTATAAAAATGCCTAAAATTAAAGAGTTGTCAATAGATATTCGTCAAAAATCATTGATAAGCACAAAGAAGGAAAGGGAACTTAATTTACCACTTAATACAGTTGGAAACTTTATTAGAAAGTTCAAAATCCCGGGTAAAACTGTTGCAAATCTTCCAAGATGTGGTCGACCAAAAAAATTAAACAAAAAATAATCAAGCTGGGTAGGCAGAAAGATACAAAGAACCCCTTTTGTTACTTGTGGTGAAATTCAAACCGACCTCAGAGAAGCTGGGATTGATGTGAGCAAAGATACAATCAATAGAGCTCTAAATTGTACAGGTTTTGTTTCAAGATCTCCAAGAACAGTTCCACTGTTGAAGCGTCAACATGTCAGATCACGTTTAAATTATGTTAAAACATATGGTGAAAAAACACCATAATTTTGGGACAAGATAATCTGGTCAGACGAAACGAAAATCGAAATCTTTGGAAAAATGGCACCGCCTACAATAAAAAGAATACCATTTCTACAGTAAAGTTTGGCAGTGGTTCGATTATGGTATGGGGAGTGTTTTTCATCCAACAGTACTTGTGAATTAGAAATCATCAATGGTAGAATGAATGGGTGTATGTACAGGGATGTTCTGGAGAAAACCCCCGAAATCTGATTGTGGCGCATAATAGCAATTTTGTGTTTCAGGACGATAATGATCTCAAACATATTGTCAAACTAACCAAAGAATGGCTTAAAAGTAACGAAATTGACGTTTTTATTTAACCTAGTCAGTCTCCAAGCCTCAACTCAATTGAAAATTTGTGGAAAATATTGATGTTTACGAGAGAAATCCACAAAATATTCAACAACTAGAAGAGTTCTGCAAAGAAGAATGGCGCAAAATACTTGAAAATCTTTGCAAAAAACGTGTGCAACTATAGAAAGCGACTGGAAGCTGTTGAACGCACGAAAATATGAAATAATCCAAATATTAAATCAATGTATCCAATACTTTTACGTTTGTTATTTTACATTTTTCCTTAAATATAAAAGTTTGATTTTGTAATTACTACCCTAAATATAAATTAGAATAGTAATAGGAATATACTGAAAAAATTTTAGGAACAATCTTAAACCATAAAAAGAGTTATAAAGAAAAATGTAATGTATCCAATATTTTTGTGTGACACTGTATATATTATAATCAGCCTCTGTCCCATCGACGTAATGTTGCATCCCTCTGCCTTTTCTACAAGTATTTTAGTGGTGAATGCTCTGACGAACTGCAATCACTTGTGCCCCCACGACGTGAGCACCCTCGACAAACCCGACAGGCTGCTAAATCCCACCCCCACACTGTAGAGATCCCTAGATGTAAAAGATCTTTTTACTCCAATAGTTTCTTCCCCAGAACCGCTAGACTCTGGAATTCCATTCCAGGTCCCTGCTTCCCCAACAGTACTGACGTGCAGAAGTTCAAGTGCAACGTGAACCGACATCTTGCTGCCCAAATCCCTACATAGTACCCAAGTAGTTGTTGCCCCTGATAGTAGCCCCCTACACCAAAGTGGCAATTTGCCTTGTTTGGGGTGAAAATGTAATTAAAAAAAAAAAAAAAATTATATAATATAAGATTATGCAATTAAATATACTTAATATCCCACGCATTTAAAGGTTAAAAATTGTACAATGAACAATTGAGAGCAAACGTAAAATATTTAACAGTAGATTGTAGTATTTATTTGCTTAAAGCCTCTTCCAAGAGTTTTAGCTGAGTTTCATACTAAATTGATTCATGATACTAAAATGATTCATTATCATACTAAAAGTTGCTTCTTACTTATCTCTTCTCTATATAAATAAAATGAACTCATTTTTTCCCGTCTGATTTTGACATTAATAGGATTAAAAATCAAGATATTTCATGCAAATATAATATGCACAAACGGCAGAACAATATCTGAGGTGTGTTATAGGCTTATTATTTCTCAAATTCCTCGATAATCTTAGATTTCTATACTTTTTTTGCTGAGAAGTCACGGCCAAAATCGGTTAAGATCAATGGAAATGGTAAAATATTTTCTCTCTAATAAATTCCTCCTCCCCCTGCCACCACTTAACACCGTTTGGGGATCGTTCACAAGGAACAGTTGAGAAGAGAACACCGGTTTGGCTTCGTAGTTCTTTCATGTGAAGTTATTTAAAATCACTAAACTAAGCTGCAGTGCTCTGTGGCGTAGTGGTTAGCGTGCTGGACAATTCACATTATATTTTCACGTTCGCGCCGATCTACCATAGTCGTTTTTTTTTGTTTTTGTTTTTTTTTCCTAAACAACTGGAATGGACTTTTCTTGGTGGCCGAACTGTTAACGTTGCAGATGTTTGTTTTTTTTGTTGTTTTTTTTCACACTTCATTTTCCTACTTTTACTCATGACTCCGGGTTTGATCCTTCCTACTTACCTACCATAACATTTTTTAAAACTCCCCCCCCCCTCCGTCCTGGAAACAAACACTCGGGCAACGCCGGGCACCCCCGCTAGTTCAGGTAATATTTGGTTCCTGTCAATGCTATAATAGTATATATAATTGAAAATGCCTCTAAAGAATAGCTTTCAGAGATTAAAAGGGCACAAATTGTTGCTTTATTGGTGAAGGATATTTTCAAGTAAAAATTGGCAGGAAGATGGAATGTTCTAGGAAGGGAGTTTAATCAACAATTAAAAAGTACAGTGAAACAAAGTCTTTCAAAAACAGAAAAGATCAAGGCTATAAAAAGTCTACAACCGCCAGGGAAGACAGATCTTTGAATAGAGCATCCCTTGCAGATAGGAAAAAAGTTCTTCAGAGCCTGCTGCTGAACTTAAAGAGGATGCAAACAAAAAACATATCAGCTCGAACAGTGAGAAGAAGAGTATTAGAAGTGGGATTAAAAGGATGCAAAGCAAGGAAGAAGCCATACAAAAAAAAATTGGACACCTGATAAATGGGCCAAAATTTTTTGATCTGACGAACGTAACTTTGAGGTAAGTTAACAGCTTCTATTTCCTAAACTATGAAATGAAAAATTAAATTTTTTATGTGAATACACCTCCATTACATCTATTCAAAAATTCTAGCAAATTCTCATTTTTTCATCAGATTTTTGGCACCCCTGGAGCGGTTTATAATCTCTGTAGGGAAAGAGAGGAATTCATCCTGATTGTGTAGTTTCAACTCTCAAATTTGGAGGGGGAAGTGTAATGGTTTGGAGCTGCATGGCTTCTTCAGGCAATGTTGTACACATGTGAAAGCAGAATGAACTCTACAATTTATACTAACATGCTGGACCAGGTTTACCAAACCTCTTGGACGAAAATATTTAATAACATTCCAACAAGACAATACCCCCATGCTATACGTCAAAAGTTTCAATCGGTTGGTTTGGAAAAAAAGAATTACGGTGATGAAGTGGGCACCCTGAAGTGACCCACACCTAAATCCCATCGAAACTTTGTAGTCTCATCTAGGGAAAAGAGTGAGACTGCACATATGTTCATCAAAAAAAAAAAAAAAAGAATTAGAGGCAAAAGTTCATGAAAATTGGCAGAAAATAGATACTATCACCTCCAACAATTCAGCCAATATTATGCAAAAATGAATAAAACCTGTTATAAAGGCAAAAAGAAGGACATGCCAAATATTGATTGTTATTAAAATACGAGGGGCGTTCAATAAGTAATGCACCTGGCCCACTTCCAGTTGTCTGATCTAGCTGAAATTTTGCATGTGCAATGATTTATATCTCTACGGGTTATGTGACAAATTACAGCTCTGAACTAATTGTGTTTTCTGTTTTCAGGTGTTTAAACTGAGTCAGGTGTGAAATGGAGCCTGTTGAATGTCAAGCAGTGATCCGGTTTTTGTATTTGAAAGGACGCACACCACATCAGACTTTTGATGAAATGAAAGAAACTTATGGTGATAATGCCCCATCATATGACCTTGTGAAACGCTGGCATTGTGAATTCAAACATGGCCGGAAGTCTGTAGAAACAGCTCCCAAACCTGGTCGCCTCCCTTCTGCCATTTATGAGGCATCTGTCCGTCAAGTTGAGGCTGCCATTTTGGAAGATCGGCGCATTACTATTCGCCAAATAGCCCAAGATGTCAAGATTTGTACAGAGTCTGTGGAAACTATCATACATGACCATTTGCATGTGCATAAGGTGTCTGCCAGATGCGAGAATGCGTTGAGTGCTTGAGGATGAATTTGGAGATGTGCCAAGAAGTTGAGTCAAAGTTTTTCAAAAGACTGATTACACAGGATGAAACCTGGGTCCATCACTATGATCCAGAGACCAAAGCTCAGTCAATGCAGTGGAAGCACTTGGACTCACCATCTCCAAAGAAGCTAAGGGTGCAGCCCTCCGCTGGCAAGGTCATGCTCACAGTCTTTTGGGACCAGGATGGAGTAGTGATGACAGATTTCCTGGCAAAGGTACCACAATTACAGGAGCCTATTATGCTTTACTTTTGAGGAAATTAAGGGAAGCTATCAAAATCAAGAGGCGGGGCAAGATCAGCAAAGGTACCCTCCTCCTGCAGGACAACACTCCGGTCCACAACTCGCATGTCGCCAGATCAGAAGCACGGGCGTGTGGTTATGAAATCCTCTCCCATCTTCCCTACTCTCCTGACCTTGTACCCTCTGACTTTCACCTCTTCCTAGCCATGAAGTTGTTTTTGAAAGGAAAGCGTTTCCCAGATGATGCAGCCTTGGTTTCTGAAGTCATGTCGTGGTTGGAGGACAAACCTGGGGTGGTCTACAAAAACGGTCTCCAGAGTTGCATCAAACGATGGGAGAAATGCATAACTCTGGGTGGTTCCTATATAGAGAAAGACTAATAACTGTGCCAAGTTTCGTTGCTCTACTTCTATGGGAAGTGGGTCAGGGGCATTACTTATTGTACGCCCCTCGTTGATTTATTAATGTTTACTCCATTTTTTAATATAGATCCACAGAATATTGTGGTAAGTGCTTCAGTGTGAACAGGTATGGTATATTAAATTATGGGATTTATCTATTTTATTTTTACTTTCATCATATTTTGCTTTGGTTTTGATACACCCAAATTCGAAGCTATCTCTTTACAACCCTTCCTTTTCATAACCTATCATACTTTCATAAATCAGAGTCCATTTTCTGTAGGCAGTTTTTGAACCCGGTCAACGACGGGTACTTTTGCTAATATATATATATATATGATGAGGTAATGATGGAATTTCAGACAAGATGGACAGTTAATTCATGGAAATGTGAATATGCTAGTAAAGACACAGACACGTCATTAAGGTCTGACCAACATATTTTATTCGATAGGTTCGATTATTTGTGAAATAAAGCCCAATTTACCAAATAAATATGGCCGAACTTATCGACCAAAACATCTTGGGTTAGATTTTATGTGGTAGTGTTGTTATTCCTACTAGCATGTTGTTTTGCTTACCCACATGTCCATAAATTTGCATTATTTATTCAGACTACTGTTCTCATATTTGGTGTTTTTCGGTCGATGTAACTTCCCATCTTCTTCAGGTACAATTTGTTTAATTTGAAAATTTATACAGAAGTAGTCGGTACTCTTGCATAATTTGACCCGAGGTTGGATGTTACATTGGCTTAAAAGTTATGAAAATAACGTCCAAGATGAGAACAACAGTTCGAATAATCAAAATAAATAATTGTTGTCTCTATAGAAAAGATGCACACATATATTCAAAACAATTGTAATGTATTTTACAACTTAAAAATGTATATTATTAGAAAGGTTTTCTGTTGCTAATAATTGCAATTAGTCATCTATGTTATCACATGTTAGAAATTGATGAATCAAGATTTGACAGGCCTTGTCACGACTGTGACATCCTAAATCTGTCTATTCTGTTACCTCATCAACCAACCTGATAATCAAACATTTATATTAGTACACAATGTGTACAACTTTCTGATTCCCGAAATAACTTGCTGCTGCTACTACTACTACTACAAATAAATATGAAATAATAAAGAAATCAATTAAATGCAATTTTTTTTTTACACTAGATGTTTAATATTTTAGTAAAAGTGGATTGTTTCTACAGTGTCACTTATTTTAACATATTTATTTCCGAAAAATATAGATTCATTAATTTATTTATTGCGGACTATTATCCTCATCTTTCTTAGTTGTTGTTTCATGACGTTTCAGCCAACTATTCTTCTGACCTTCGTCAGGTGGTAACCGTGACAGGATAGGAACTCTGAGTCTCCTTACTGCATCATTAGCAATTACTGCCTTCCATAGCTTTTGCTGTCTCACCACATTTTAGCCAAGTAAGCCTCTGACCAGCTTTGAGTAGGATTGAAACTTATCTTCAGACAATACTCACCTGAAACCATAGAGATTCAACGTCTCTATCCACTGTGCCACGGGCCCCACAGGGCGATTAAGGTTAGATTTTTTGGTCTTATAAATCCACGTTTATTTATTATCTGGTTAGGTCCCTACCGAAGTCTATATATATTATTTAATTAACTGGAATTCATTATTGAGATGAGTTTTATTAATTTATTTATTTATTGCGGACTATTATCCTCATCTTTTTAATTGTTGTTTCACAACATTTCGGCCAACTATTCCTCTGGCCTTTGTCAGCTTTGGTAACCACGACAGGATAGGAACTTTGAATCTCCTAACTGCATGTTCAGCAATTACAGCCTTCCATAGTTGTTGTTGTCTCACCATGAATAGATTTATTTACATTACCTTGAACTCTTTAATTGTAATAGATTTTTATTTTTAACTTTTTTATTATTTTAGACTACATTTTATAACAGTTATGAATATTCAGCAAAACTCATAAAACTTCTAAATTATTTATCAAAAAATATTTTGTGTCTATAGATCAAGATGGCACGTAGGATGTGTTAGTAACAAAGAAAAAAAATGTGCATATCGAAATTGGATAACACAAAGGAAATTTCTACTTGGAAATTAAGATTAGAAATTTAGCAAACATCTTCAATGAAATGACGTAGCAAACAGAGTGTTTAAACAAAGAGCATGACAAAAAAACTAATAACGTCTAGCCTCTCTGATGTTAAACTTCAAACAGAACAGTCACGATTCGGAGATCTTCCTTCCCCTATCTATGATAATTGGTAAGGAAAAAGTTTATGCAACATTAATGTATACTGCAAAGAATGTAATATTATTGCATATTGTATATACGATGCCTCTGTTCAATCTCAAGAGACAATGGATATCCCTATAAGAGAAGCTGTACGTGTAATTGTGAGACAAGGGTTGTGCAAACCAAAACCACACTTCTCCTCAGTGGCAGGGAGAAGTGCTAGACGATTCAAAACAATGTCAAGATAAGCGGAGAATACATACAGCACTATTCCGAAATGGTCACTCATTTTCGTACTGGCCAGGCTCAACGTTGCTTAACTTTGGTGATCTAACAGAACCCTGTGTTTGAACGTGAATTATGCCATATACAAAATATACTAAAATAAAATAACAAAATTATGACATAAAGCGGAATAATGCATGTTCTTAATTATTATAATAAAACAAAAGCGACTATAAATGAAACAGAGCTGCAAACAATCTCTATAGATCGTCACCACTGCAATTACAATAATTATGACTGCTACAACGAAAAAGAGATAGAGACAGTTCAATTCAAGCTACTACTCACAGTTTTTTTTTAATCATATTTAACCCTAACCAGGTACATTGCCATTGATATGTATGGGGATACTGTGAATTAGGAAATGCGTATAGGGACACTCTAAGCAGGGAGTTGAGCAGCGATATATCTGTTCACATTACATTTCAACTTCTGCATGTTAGTACAGTCGAGGAACCAGGAAATAGGAAGTTTAGCAGTTTGGGAGAAAAACAATTAGAGTAGAAGGTCTTTCAGCATCCTCTACAGTGAAAGCGTGTGATTTTGCTCCTTGTCAAGTTTGTCGGGGGAGGGGGGTATTTACATCGAGTGGGCACTAGTGCAATAAGTTCATCAAAGCACATTCCATTAAAGTACTTGTAACGCAAGCATAGGGATGCAACATTGCGGCAATAAAACAGCAGTCGGTGCTTGTTCAACAGTGTGGAACCTATTAGATTGGAGCCTGTCAAATAAAGAAAGACTAGTGGACAAATGGTGACTTTCTTAGGAGTTTTCTAATGTGGCGGGGGGGGGGAGCCGACCTTCTTTGCGCAAGCCTTGGCAACGTTTTCTATGTATTTGTTCCAATACATGTTACCTGTGAATGTTAGGCTGGGTATGGTGCTATTAGACATGGCAATTGATGATTGAATGTTAGACCGAGGAGTTTAAATGATCAACTCTCGACTAGAGAGTTTGTATCCATGGCAATCGGTGGCTGAAAAAGTTTTTTGTAATTGTTAAATAAAAGGAGTGTTGTCTTAGTAGCATTAAATGTTACCATCTATTTATGTCCCTATTTCACTACAAACTGGATGTCATTTTTTAAGGATTCAAACATTGGGTGTGTACACTTTCGTTTTTCCTGTATGTTTGGTATAGAGTTTTGCCACCAATAAATATACCAAACTCAGACTTAATTTCTTCAGGGAAATCATTTATGAATATCAGGAATAATAAGTGTCCAAGGATCGACCACCTACATAACATGCGCACCTACATTAATAACAAAGTGAAAAATTGTGTGTGACAATCATTTGTTATGCTTAAGGAACATCAAATAAATTTTTGATAACTCGAATATTAAATAAAAGCAAATTTAACTTTTATATTTTACAATCTTCAAATAACTAGTATAAAATTATACTTTATCTTAGTTTGGGCGGCTTGATAAAAAATATGGTCACAAATAAAATGCGTGTAGAGAAGGAAGTAGACGAGTTTGATTTAGATGCATTCTGAGGTAATAAATTCCAATCAAGTTATTAGTCACTGTAAGACAATCATCAAAACTTTACAATATATCTGTGGAAAACACATTTAATCAGAAAATGGATTGTCACCATAGGGGACACTGTTGTCAAGCTTTACATGACCATTTATTCACTAACTTGTATGAGAATGATATTGCTTTATGAAGACTGCAGTGAAGTAAGATTGGTGTTTGGCAGCGAACAGGGATTACTGCTGTCCTGTGGGTTTTGTAGAGCAGGAGAAATGATAGAGAAAGATGGAAAAGTCAACGTTTATGGTTGCATTTCAGTTTTGTTTATCTTCTATTTCCTCCTTTACTAAATAGCTTTTTGCTTTATATATATATATATATATATACATAATACTGATAATTAACTATGTAGGCATATACCACTATTATCTGAATTAGCAGAGTGCAGTCTAGGAAAATTGATCTGTCATTTTACGGAGAGAAACTATTTAGAAATTAGAAACAAATCTTAGCATTCTCATAAATAAGTCTTTTCATTTTTCGAAACATGAGTTACAGGTATATATGTCACGTTCCATATTCCATATAATTAAAAGTTAAGAATAAGTAAAAAAAAGAATTTTTATGAGTAAAGTACTGGAGTAAATATATTGTAACTATATAAAATAGAACTATCACACACACACACATAGATATATATATATATATATATACACACACAATCATTTCATGTATCTATATAAAATGTTATAAGGAGATATAATATTTTATATATCAATTTTCAGCATTTACTTCAACAGTGCTCAATACGTGAGTAGTAGTTAGTAAGTTATGAAAATATATGACAATTAAGCTTCCGCATTTCATTTCCATTTTCTAGCCTGAAGATTCTCTACATAGATGAACCACCGAAAATTCTATGTAGCTTACTTGCCATATATTTTCCTAACGAACTTGCCACTGGTCTCAATCAATGTCGGTTCAGAGAGAATTTATATTCAAATGTATCAAATGTGCTAGAATTTATGAAAAGAACCTGATGAATGGATGAACCATGAAACTGCAGTAAAATCGTAATCCACATTCATTATAGTTATTTTAGAAAACACAATCACTTGTGCGTTTCAAGCTTTGATGCCTTGATTCAACTCTGTTCTGATTTAGAACAGTTGATTTACGTATTATATATACTAACAGATACCCATTCTAGAATGGATTATAATATTATTTCGACATTCATGGCGTTTTCAATAACTGGAAACAACCAGACACTGAAATATTTCAAAATAATCAAAACGGTAATGCCGTAATAAAAACTGTATGAAATTATAATGTATATCCCTCATCCTCCAAAAACAAAATGCAACCCATCATGAAATTATTGACATTAATACTTATCTTTAGAACAAATAAATTTCAATCTATGCCTCACTTGTTCACCATTTTCATTAACTACGAGGTTAAATAGCAAACTATTTATGCAGAAATATCATTATAATTTAAATACAATATTAATATAGGAATAAAATCATATATCAGCTAAGTCTTCTATTGTCAAAGATTTAGAAATTAATTGTTTATTCTTTATGTACATAATAATAATAATAATAATAATAATAATAATAATAATAATAATAAGTACCACTAAAAGTCAGTGAAGACCAATGAGCATTGCTAGCCAAAAATCAAAGGCTGTTGCTATAACGCAAATGTTGTCGAAAGAGGTGGAGAGTACTGGAAATCTAGGGAGACTTGTTGTCGCCTAGACTTGTTGTTTGAGAACTTCTAGTGAGTAAATAATAATAAAACCGGTAGCAGTATTTGAAAACGGAACTCTTAAAATCCAATTGGACATGGAAGTACAAATGGATAAATCAATCAAAGTAAGGAGACCGGATGCTATAATAGTAAACAAAAAGAAAAAAAAACACTATAACATTGTAGATTTCGCCGTGCCAGCAAACCACAGAGTGAACAACAATGAGATTGAGAAGCGAAGCAAATACACTGAATTAGGCAGAAAAAAAAAGCCAAATACAATTTTTGAAGGCGAAACTATTTTTTAAAAAAAGAGACCAAGTTCGCGAAATTGGGATTTAACTAGGCCAATATGGCAACCCTAGACAAGAATATGAGAGTGACCACATTTTCATGTAGCCTCGTTTTCGAATATCATAATGATAATATATGATCATTGTTGTAATGATGTAAGAAAAGAACTTGTCAAATTTTCGTTTCTTCATTGAAGAAAGAAGTCAGTGAAACATTACATAAAAAAAGGGAATATGCAAAAAAAAAAAAAAAAAACATTGTCTGTCAAGGTGTGTTGAACTAAAGGCGTAAATTGCAGATTGTTTCTTACAATGTGATTTTATTATTTGTATTGAACTATGTAGTACAATATTACTTTCTTGAAAAGACAGGTCGAATATAATAATATTAAAACATTGAAAGAATACAAACATTAAACATACTCCAACGCCTTTCCTTAATATCTAGGCTAGAAGCTGCCTTTTTATTTACTAATTTATGATTTAATATATCAAGTGTGATCAAAAACTAAGGAATTGATTTGTAAAACTGCATATAGATCAATATTTACAAACTTTTTAAATGCTGAAACAAATTAGAAAAAAATATTTGAAATAGAAAATTACTTCGGCTAATAGTGTAGAATACGATCAAAGTTGTAACAGAGTAAAAATGTAGGAACAATTTGAAAACATTGTGAACATAGCAAACCGAAATATGTAAATAAACTTTTGTTTTAAAATCTTAATATTAACCATGGAATGTTCAAAGAAGTTGAAGAAATCTTCTTTCTGTTAATCACAAATCGAATCCATGTCGATTTCATCTTCAGTACTCAGCCCGACCAGATCGAAGTTGCCTCAACATTATCAGACCATACCTAGTTATGACGAGGTATAGTTCAGTTCTCTCCTATGATAGGCACCTTTTCCAGGAAGTATCTCCTCTCTTTGAGAAGAGGTTGGCTTATTGTAGACTAGCTGAGGCACTTGTACCGGGGAATGCAGATGACTTTGTTCTTTTGATTAGTTTTAGTTGGGTAAGAAACATCTCCTTTGAGAGGGCACTATCTCCACCTTCTGGCCTTATGCCACATCTTGTTTTGGTGGTCGTTGTTTACAGCTTTTATCTCACTCAAGCAGTTACAAATTTGCATAGCAATTTTCTATAAGCTCCTCGTTTCTGTGACAGATGATGGACACAACACAAGACCACTTATCCCGATGTTCTTCACAACAGGCATTAATAGGTGATTACCTAAATACAGAAGTCAAGCATTCAGCTGATTTGCTCGGAATTTTAATCAAATCCAGAAATGTGAAATCCAATTAAAATTTACAGTAGTTATCTTTGTGTTAGCAATTAAAATGGCGATAAAAAGTTCAGTAAAACGTGGTTGCAATTTACTTAGTTAAACGCTCGAAAATCAAAGGAGAAAATTGTGTAGCCCCAGCAGAAATTTCTCTCCTGCGAAGATCTTATTCTTCGTAACCTAATCTACTTTAAAAGCCCTGTCGTTCATGAGAGACAATAACCTGAAATAAAATAAAATAATTTTATCCTACTTCACATCTTGGACGCGTTTTATTTTAAGGGTGATTAAGAAATTGCAAGCTTTGTAAAGATTCAAACAGAAATGAAGGACAAAAAAAAAAAAAAAATGGAGACACAAAATGGAAGCAGAAAGGAACTTCCTTATAAAATAATTAAAACAAAACCATTCCAAACAAATTAATGAATAAACGAAATAAATTCACTGAGCAATAAAAAAAAATCCAAGTGGAGAGGAAACTGTAGTCAACTGCATAAAATGTCATAATGAACAGAGTGATCTTAATTTAGGAATGCATCAATCAGAAGATTTACAATTTGGGGATCTATTTGACAAGAAGTCATAGATTAAAATCAGGTATTATAAAAAAATGGCCTGAAATGTTTCAGAAGACGAGATAACAATTGAAAATAAAATATAAAAAGAGAAAATTAAGATCAATAACTACAAAGTAATCTTCAAAAATCTCATTAAAAGAAATGATGCAAAAAAATCCTCATACAAGAAGCTATGTCTGTAGATCAATCTGTCACACTTTAGTTTGAAATAACATTTTCTTTAATATACACCCAGATTTAATGGACACATCTTATTTAAACTGTATCGAATCGTCTCTATAACAGGCCCCCTTTTCATCAGTCAGTTAGTCGACCTGTCATTCATAAAGTTGTAATAGTAGTTTAGCAGGTCTATCATGCTTAACGTAGAAACATAAATGTATAGCGACATCTAATGATTCTATCAGAAACTTTGTTTTTCTGTCGATCGGTATGTCACACTTAAGTTTAAAATAATAGTTTGTTAATAGTGTGAAATGCATTCACACATCAATATAAAAAGCTAGTCTGTCCATCTATCTCATATGATGTTGAAATAACTTTTCTTTTGTCTGTCACGCTTAAATTTGAAAATTTCATTGCTAAAAATTAAGATTGATTGGGTGCATCTTGTTTTACTTGCATCCAAAAATACATATAAGAATCTGTCTGTCACACTAATATTTTTATTACCATTTTCATTGCTAAACACGCAGATTAAATTGATGAAATATGCAGATTAAATGGTCCAAGTATAAAAGACTGTCCATTAGTTGGACTTTCATGCTTATGTTTAAAATTGCATTTCGTTATTCTGCCACAATTAGGTTTTACTAGAAGATATACCTGGCTTTACCCGGTATTAAACGCAAAGTTGAATTCATTAGAAAAATAAAAATAAAAAATAAAAAAACTGAGACATTATCATGCGAGTATTATTTTTTCTAAATAGTTCACTTCTTGTATGCAAAAAAAAAAACTCAAACTGAAACAGAAACCTAAAGACAGTGGGTCAAATACAATAACCATTAGGATAGCTATCTTTAAAAAGTGTTTTCAAACCTACTTATTCTTAACATAATATGAACGATTCTTGCATACGCATTCATGAACGCTTAGCAAACATAAAAATCCAATGATTGCTACGTACTAATTTTTCAATGTTGACACTTTAGCAGCACTTTTTTTTTCCGGATGAAAACTGATTAAAAAGTTTTCCACATGTCTGAATACCCTATATACATAATTTTAAGTCTATATATCAAAATTTCGTTGAGTATATAGGTTAAGAAGTGTCCTCAGACACATTCTCCCTTTGATAGGTATATAGATAAAATAAAAAAAATTTCCATGTGTCATGCTCATATTAGGCTGTGCTTATGCATTTTTATAACAGAATGTTTGTTGGTATGTCACGATTAAGTTTGAAATAAAATTTTCATTCTTAATCTTGCAAATTGAATGATGTATCTTAGAAACACCAGTTCTTATTAAAAAATAAATAAATAAAATAAACTGATCTTTCACGAGTCGATTAAAATCAAAATCAGTCATGGGAACCTAACCTGAAAGAAAGAGGAAAAGTCGCAATCTTGTAACCGCCATGTAAGAAAAAGATGAAAGTAGAAAAATGAAAACAATAAAAAAAAAAACTATTTAAAAAAAAAAATGGCGACAACCTTCAAAAGATACTCCATATTTCTTTTTTACCCACAATCCTTTGATGTAGCCCAACTGAAATTCGCAGAAGTAGTTTTTTTTTTATTTTTTGTTTTTCATCAAATATTTTTAGCTTTGGGAATTAAATAATTTTTTAAAAGAGAATTGTGCAAAACAGAGCTTCGATTTAATTGGTTCGCAGGATTATTCTTAATATTTTCTTTGAGGATATTTTTTTCTGTTTAATTCTGTAAAATCTTTTATCATTAACAAATTTTTAACATTTCTATGAAAGTTAGTGTCCTATTTTCTGGATTATATGATTTATTTAACTTTTTTTTTAAGATTCATTCATTAAGAAATAGCTTGAAATTAGTAAACGAGTTCATATGGAAAAGAAGTTCAATCTTTTCAAAGATTTTCATCCAAAACAGAAATGAGCATTTAGATCCGTGTGTCAGTTTTCTGGCATTTAAACCATTTGAAGGTTATTTAATAAAGGCAATACCAATAAGTAGGCAATTCCTTGAGTGATTTGATTTACCTGTTTTATGGCACATCAACCTCTTGTAAACGATCTGGTCTATGCAACTCATTTAAAATAATTTGCCATTTTTCATATGAGTGGGTTGAAATTAAACAACATCATATTGACTTTTTTTAAGGGTAATTGTACATCATTAAATAATATTTGAACTCATCTTTGAACTGATGATATGTTGAGAAAACAAAATTAGCGAATGAGAGTTACGTGGCTCAAAAACAAGTAGTGGCATAGGTTGATTTCCAAAAGGGACATAGTGAAACTAGAAAAACTCTCTCTCTCTCTCTCTCTCTCTCTCTCTCTCTCTCTCTCTATCTCTCTCTCTCTCTCTCTCTCTCTCTCTCTCAATTATCCGTGATACAAGTCAAACGATTTGTTTTTTTGAGGGCCTTAGGAGACTTACAATATGTAACTCTAATTAAAAAAAAAAATAAATCTAAGCAAAATATTAAAACTAAAAAATAATTTAAGAGGAATTCAGTATGCTATTTCTTTGTTTTACATGGAAATCGCTCCAAACAAGGCATGAAGCCACTTGATGTAAGGAGTTAAAAATTCTACTTTAAGTTCAAAAACTAGCCAACGATAAGTGTTAGATGGATAGCAATTCTTCACTCTTTATCAGTGGAGTGTGAGGAGTAAAGGTAAAAATAAGGGAAGCGAGAGTTCTGAGGTTGCTGAAAGTAAACTCTATATCTCCTCTTGTTGTGATTATACATTGCTAACTAATATGGAGAGAGAGATGTTAAGCTATAACTGCTACTACAAACAACACTTGCAACCAGACGTTGTAGACAATACATGACACTCGCCCACCATTTGCTTACATGGCAAAAATTCGACCGTTGTGTTCCAGACGACTTCTTTTAAAAACATAAGTTGCTGCGTTACAACAAAAAGTTTTTCAAAGAGCTGAAATTCAACTTTTAGGTCAGATTTACAACATGCGCAGAAAGGTTTTCATTTTATTTTTTAATATGCTGTTACTGGTAAAAGCAATTCTATATAATTAGCTTTGTAGTCATCATCATAGTGTTGCACTCCATCTCGAGGTCCATTATTGGGGGGGGGCATCACTCAGGTCCATGTCAGAGCATACCTTGCTCAGGGGACAATATATAAGGGTGTATGCAATTGTCAGCACGTCGGTGCTGCAAGGACACTGAGCGTCCTGTACATAGTCTCACTTATGTAGGTTTTCCCGGTTATGGCAACCTTCGCTTGGGCCCGGTTGAGAGTTACCCACTTTTTCTGTTTCATGGTAACATATTAAAAAAGAGAAATAATATAAAGATCTTCTAAGACCTGTCGTCCCGTCTCAGTAGACTTTTATTAAACCTACCCTCAATGAAGGGGTTCAATGGTAGATAACACTAATTTGGAATGTAATCTTGTTAAAGGCTTTTGTTTTTTTCCCCCCATATTTTTAAGGCAAACTAGAAACTGAAGCGATTTTTAACAGATATATTTGGTCCCCATCACCATACGATGTCCTCGGTCTGAAGACAATGGTATTAATAGACTAGCTTGGTGCAGTTACTGATGGCTGATAGGCATACAAGGATGCAGCTCCATAATTTCATCAGCTCTTGATTATAAAACATAAATGGGTTTCATTTTGTCTTATTTATTCATTTGACGATACATAAAAATAAAACCTTGCCAGTCACTTGTAAAAACGATCCTGGAAGAGTGATTGGATTTTTCCAGCACATCTTCCTATCTATCATTAAAAACAACAGCACGTCCATTATGACATCATCCCACAACCTCTAAGTTAGGATTAAGAAAACAAAAATCTTTGTCCTCGTGTAGAGGGAAGTAAACAGAAGCTTATTGAAATAAATATTTTTTATTGTCCAGTAATAGGGGATGGGGGTAATAATTTATGCACAAAAGATCACATTTAGAATCGGCAGGCTGTTGTCAGGCTAGTGCAGGTGCAAACGTAAAATCAAACAACGATTTTGACCTTTAAAACAGGATGTAAAGGTGCAACAACAAAAACTATTTATATTAAATAATATAAATCTCACCTGTCTGTTTAAATGTATGTATGTATGTACGTACGTTTGTATGTCTGCTTAAAACTTTTGACAGAAGCGACGGATTTTCACAAGATTGGTATTGTTTTAAAGCTGGACCCTTCGGTCGACAAATATTGAAAAATTGGCTAAAACATTAATTCCTTCACCCTCAACTGGGCACTTTTCTACGAGGAGGGTCGCTTTTTTCGACGATATTTTCGAAAGTCATCCCCTCTTTTCCATTGACTAGCCTTAATTTAAACCTTCACCATTTCTGGTGTGGCACTGGATGCAACGGCAAAGACGTCACGTTTATTTTTTTTTTTTTTTCGCATTCTTTTCCTCCTTCACGGTTTTGGGTTCGAATCTGCCTGCCTATTACCACTTTTTTTTTTTTTTTTTTGCTCAACACACCTCCAAACACCCAGGCAACGCCGGGCATATAGGCTAGTATTAAATAAAAATCGTGTACGCTACTGTTTGGAACAAACTTGCACATGTTTTTCGATTATGGTGACAATAATATTGAAAGGAATGTTTGTATAACAGTATTCCCTCACCACTTGGGGTTATGTTCTTACCACCACCACTACCCTGCTAATAGCGAAAAACCACGAATATTGGATGCAGTTTTAAAACATCTATATACGAGATTATATACCATACTAAATGCTTCTGTAAACGCTTTCTAAAGAGACTCTTAATACAGTAATCATGTTGTAATATTGCATTTAGTTATGTATTTCACTAATGTAGTAATAATGATTTAAACACATTTTAATTTTGTGCAGTAACAATATTTTAATCAAAAATAAAGCTAAGTATACGAGGACAGTTAAACCGGATAGCCGCTAGATCCAAAACTTACCCTTTGTATTCCAAACGAAATCTCCATATCTAGCAAGAAAACCGCTAAATTGGCAACACTGCTTACCAAGCATTCGTTTTTGTGACGGTACTAGCAGGCCGCCCGGCGTTGCCCAGTCATGAATTACGCTTAAATATTATATTTTAATTCATGCATATTACATTTTTTTTTTACATGGAGGTCACCACTTATCAAGGCCTAGAGGCCACTCAGGGATAGGGGTTATTGTGTGTACAACGATCAATGAAATAGTATTGTACTAATCATTAGTATTGGAAATTTGATAGAGTGTCTTACTTAAAAGGGCGGTTTGTCAGAAATTTGTTTATGTTGGACTTGAAGACATCCAAGTTGTAGTCAGATGGGAAACAGGTACATGGAAGAGAGTTCCACAGTTGTGCACTTCTGAGAAAGAAGCTCTGCTCATGGAATCTACGTTTGGATTTAGGCACAGATAAAGAGTGGGGAAAATTATTGACAGTAGTTTCAGCCAGACGGGTGTTTCTTGTGAAAGATTGGCGAGGGAGGACGAGAGATTGGAGCTCAGGCGAGCATTTGCCATGGAAATAACGATAAAACAAAGACAGGCTCACAACGTCTCTTCTGTGGGAGAGAGGCTGCAGGGAAGAGAAAAGGGCATCACCCACGAAGCTAAAAAGTCTATTTTGTACTCTGTCAAGGCAGGATAGGCTGTTTTTAGCAGCTCCTACCCAGATGTTGCAGCAGTACTCCATCCTTGGACGTACTTGGCTTTTATACAGATAGAGAATTGCATCAGTAGTGAGATATCTTCTGGAGCGGTAGAAAGATCCCACCATTTTTCCAGCATCCTTGGCAACAGACCTGATGTACGTGTTCCATTTCAGATCAAGAGTAAAGGTCAAACCCAAAAGCTTGTCAAAATATGGAGCCTCCCCAAGACGAGAGCCATCCATTTCAATTGATGCCAGATGGTGATCAGAGCATTGATGATGTAAAGATAGAAGCTTGGTTTTGGATGCATTAAAAGTAACCAGCCACCTCTTTCCCCAATGTACCACGCGCTCAAGATCAGAAGAGAGAGAATTAGAGAGAACCTTGTCATTTACAGCCTTTCATAGATGGTCGTGTCATCAGCATAGGTGTCAACGAACGATATGTGTTTTGGGAGATGATGAATGAATGGTATGTGTTTTGGGAGATCATTGATGTAGATCAGGAAGAGAGTTGGGCCAAGGATGGACCCCTGAGGGACTCCAGCATTAATACTGTGGGCCTCTGATTTCTGCCCATCAACCACTACTCTTATGAACCTATCGGAGAGAAATGAGTTAATAATTGAGAAAACATTACCAGTGATGCCGTAGCTGGAAATCTTGTGAAGTAGGCCCTTATGCCATACCTTATCGAAGGCCTTCGATATGTCAAGAGCAATTGCCCTGGAAAAGAAGCCTTTGTCGAGAGATTCACTAATTCTATGAGATATAACCGTTAGCACATCTGCTATAGATCCATATTGCATGTCACTAAAAAGGTTGTTTCTGCTGGGGTGGTTGATTACTTCTTTATTTAATATGGATTCCATATTTTTTATTATAGAGCCAATTTTCTATCGATTATTATATTGTACTAAATATACAGTAGTGAGATGAAAAGTTAAAAAAAAATGATTTGGGTGCCATCAGCTAGAATCAGAACCAAAATCTTAGACTAAGCCATGCCCATACGTATATAAATACTTGAAAAATAATGTTGTTTAACCTAGGAATGTAGATCTGTGCATGTAAACAGATTTAGTTGACTACTCCTGCTCAGGTCAACAGTTTAGTTTGTCAATTTTGCCTGCTAAAAACCAACCCAAAAGTGTGCTACAAGTCCAAATACCCCATACATATAATTTCAATTCTGTTGACCAAATATTCCAAGAACTGTTTGGTACAGACTTTTTGCACACACACACACACACACACACACTGATAAGTTCATTTATATATATAAATATTTCCGTGTGCTAAAACATTTTCATCTTAAATTTTAAACAATTATGCAAAATGTAGAAACTATGCATAAATAAAATTCAGCGTAATAGTGAAACTAATCATCTAATAAAAAAAACAATTAAAAATGTATAATTAAGTAAAGTTCGTTTTTCAAAGAATATGCAAATTAGTAAACCTTTATTTAATCTTTCACTTATCAATGACTGTGTTTATGTTCGTTTTAATAATTTTTAAATAGAAAAAGTAGGCTTTTAGTATCAATATTAGAGCCAGAAAAAGCTGAACAATAGGTATATAAATGATGCTAGCCCGTTATACCAGATACAATAAGATAAGATTAAGACAAGGCAATGCTGCAAATGGGGAATCGTGAACAAGTGAAGGTATACTGCATTTCAAATTGGTCAACAAAAATGCTAACATTGAATTTAAAGATTTTTAAACAGAAAAATAAAACTTGTAATATATTTCATGCATAAAACAAAATATATTTAATATATTCTTTTAAGTACTTAAATATCTTTAAATTATTGTTTCATGAGCGTAATCAAATTAAACACAATATTTTTATTAAAATATTATAATTATACTTTTGAGATTGTTTTGAAATATTTTCTTTCATGCAGCCATTAAAAAATTGCAAATCTAATATTTTATTTCCTAAATGTACAAATTATATATATTTCCTCCCTATCTGGTATCCTATGGTATCAAAACTTCTTCCTAATCCACATCCTCCAAACTAATACATTTGTGTATTTTGAAAACGCTTTTGCTGTAACAATACTGCATGGGCCGAAATCTCAATATTGAGATGTAAACTTAGTAATTTTTATATGTGTATGTGTATATAAGTAGGTACCTAATATATACATGTGTATGTAATATATATATATATATATATATATATATATATATATATATATATATATATATATATATATATATATGTGTGTGTGTGTGTGTGTGTGTGTAATGTGTGTGTGTGTGTAATGTGTGTGTAATATATATGTGTGTGTGTGTGTAATATATACATGTGTGTGTGTGTAAAATATATATATGTGTGTGTGTGTGTGTGTAATATATATACATATATATATATATATGTGTGTGTGTGTAATATATAAATATATATCTGTGTATGTAGTTTGGTGTTAGTATCTATTCATGTTTCGCATACTTTTTATATGCTATTTGCTGAAAATCTTTTGGCATGTCCTAACATAATATTTCCTATTTCTTTTTTCAGATGTAATTTATGTTAAATTTCTTAGGTAATGAGATTGCATTGTCTCAACTAAAAAATACATTTTTTTTAAATATTCAAGATATGAATACTGAATCTTAAGTAAATTGTTCTAGTATCCCCCTTATTTGGTTTAATTGAACTAATGTTCTCATCTTCACTGTTATTTACACAAGGTTTCGGTCGATGTGCAAGTTTGTTCCAAAAAGTAGGGTACGCGACCTTCTTCAGGTATATAAATCGCCAGGTTTAATATGGGGGAAGAGGTTAACAATGCCAAACATGGCAACTTATACATCCGAAGAAGGTCAAAGATTACATCGACCGAAATATTATACAATAGCACGCAATATGAGAACATTAGTTCAATTAATCCAAATAATACAATCATTCCTCATGTAAAATATTCCACCTTAATGCTTTAAAATTAAAAATTTAAATTTAAAATTAGTATTATAATACTATGTGAATTATTAGTGTTATCTCTAGACTTGAAACGGCCAGGAGACGAAATAATAATTATCTGAAATGTGTTAGAAAAAGTTATCCTATAGTATTAAATTTTTGCTCTGTATTCTAAATACATTCAGCTTTCTAGTTGGAAATTTTATGTCTGACACATATATATAGCTGTATCATCTGATATTTGACTAAACGTTTTCATTCGGATTGAAACTTGAATCTGAAATTTGCAAAATCAAGATATATCTGTTTGCCTATAAAGTTGATTTTTTTCTTGTTCTGAAATTGATATTAAAAGCCTACTTTTTCTATTTAAAAACTATTAAAACGAACTTTTTAATATACTCAGTCATGGATATGCGAGCGTTTACACGAACTAATTTGCATGTTCCTTTAAAAAAGAAACATTAATTAATTACTTATTCATTTTTAGGACTTCTTATTAGAGAATTGGTTTCATTTCACTATTGTACTGAATTCTGTTTATGCATATTTCTACATTCTGCATAATTGCGTGGAATTTAAAATGAAAACGTTTTAGCACACCGAAATATATATATATATATATAAAAGAGACCTCGTTAGTGTGTGAGAAAAGTTTCTCCCAAACTCCTCTTGGAATATTTGGTCTACAGAATTGAAATTTGATATATAGGGTACTTGGACCTGTAGCACACTTTCGATTTGGTTTTCGCCAGAAAAAAATTGCTGCTAAGGGGTCAAAATTGAAAACAAAACAGTTGATCTTGACAGAAGTAGTCGACTAAACCTGTTTACATGCACTAATCTACATTCATCGGTTCAATAACGTTATTTTTTTTAACTATTTATGTACATATGGGCGTGGCTTAGAGGCTAAGGAATGAAGCTAGCAAATTGTATATTTTGGTTTTGATTCTAGCTGATGGTACCCAAGTCATATATATGTATATTTTTTAACTTTTTTTATCACTACTACATATTAGATAAAATATAATTATTGGTAGAGAATTGCTTCTATAAGAATAAACATGTAATCTGCATAAATTAAAATATTATATTTAAGTGTATCTTATGATTGGACAACGCCGGGCGGCCTGCTACTATGTATATATATATATATATATATATATATATATATATATATTAAAGAATGCCTATGATAAAAAATTATACATACGAATTTTTTAATTTTACTTTTCAAATGCTTAAAAGATTTGGAAATTTTCTTGGAAAACACGACGTTTATAAATCTATTTGATATATACTTTCTAATACTACAACTGTTTATATCTTTACTGTTGCTAATAATAATATTAACAAGGTTTATTTGGAATATTCCACTTTTTGGAATATTTCACTTTCTTTTTTTAGGGATGCACAGCATGATAACGGACGGAGCAATAAGCGTAATAATATAATGATAATGACGACCATGATGAAAGCAGTTGAAAGATTAAAGAAAATTTTAGAGAGCAGAAGTAAACTCCCATAATCAGATAATGCTGAACAACAATACATAAACGGAAATAAAATATTACTGTGTAAACGCATGTAAAAAATAGAAGGAACGTTACATAAAACCATGGAAACTGAAACTACCAGAATAGAATAGAGTAAAAATCACAATCTGACCACTCCCTGCTTAAAAAAATGTGGTGGCACCGACTTTAACAAAAAGATGGAGCCCCATCCAAACCGCCATTGAAAGATGACAAAGTATTGAAATCTTGCCACTTAAATTCAGAGAAAACCAACAAACCTAAGTAGCGATACATCAAAGATAAATGGTTGTTTGGAGAATGCAAAGTGATTTCCAATGCAGACAGTACTGAAAATCTAAGAAAATGTCATTCAGACTCCTGAGAACACTACCTGTTGTTAACAGTGAGCGATCACTGATAATGATTTGTATGAGAACTCCTAGTGAGTAAATGATAATATTCAAATGAATACAAACAAAAAATAGCGACAATCATTATATGTTCATATTATGGTTTCCTGTATTTATTTTTCTCCCCACAAGGATAGAGTTAGACACAAGGTCAGTTTTTAATGTGGGGAAAATCCAGCTATCTGAAAAAGGGGCACTTTGGATTAGGACAAAAAAAATAGAAATTGCCTTTATCTAGAAGTATCTCTCATTTACCAACAAAGTGCAAAACTGATGCAGTTTAGTACCAGAACTGGTCTAATAATAGTCAATTTCCAAACAGTGATAAGTAGCTTAAGCGCCACCCTCCGGGCAGCCTTTTAATTTAATTGTTTTTCATAAAAGCACCTAATTTCATAAATATGCTGTAAAAAAACCCTCATTCAAATATGCATTAGCAAACACTTTAAATACAAGAAAGCTTAAATCTGAGTTTTATAATATTTGGCTGATTGGAAAAATTAGAATATCATATGTTTAGTCGAGTAAGCATTTTCAAAAGCCCATTATTTTGTCAAGATTTTTCAACCTGCCAACATTGTGTACTGCGCCAAATGCCTCAGAGGACAAAATGCAATCAGGATATTGGGTTCCTTAATCTGCCAATTGTAAGGAAAAAATAATGACTCATATAAAAAAATTTTCTTTCGAGAATTGTACCCTTGGGTGGAATTGTTGTTTTATAAAGCTGAATAATAAATGTACAGCAATCATGGCTGCTTGGTGAAACCGTTTTTGGCTTGAGTACCAATAATGGTTACTGATTGGCTGATCAATAATGTGAGATCATCATGTGACTGCAATCACATCTAGGTGTGGTTGCAGTCATACTCCATGAATCATGGCTACCAGCTCAGTGAAGAAAAAAGAATTTTGTTATTATGCAACCATATATTTCTATAAGAGATTCTGTCTGTTGGTCTGTCATGCTTCAGTGTGAAAAAAATTGTCGGTGTGTCATAATTCAGTTTGAAATATTATTATCGTTGGTCTGTCATGCTTTAGTTTTAAATATATCGTTGACCTGTCATAATTCAGTTTGAAATATATTGTTGGTCTGTCATAATTCAGTTTGAAATATATTGTTGGTCTGTCATGCTTTAGTTTGAAACATATTGTTGGTCTGTTATAATTCAGTTTGATATAGTATTATCGTTGGTCTGTCATAATTCAGTTTGATATAGTATTATCGTTGGTCTGTCATTATTCAGTTTGATATAGTATTATCGTTGGTCTGTCATTATTCAGTTTGATATAGTATTATCGTTGGTCTGTCATTATTCAGTTTGATATAGTATTATCGTTGGTCTGTCATTATTCAGTTTGATATAGTATTATCGTTGGTCTGTCATTATTCAGTTTGATATAGTATTATCGTTGGTCTGTCATAATTCAGTTTGATATAGTATTATCATTGGTCTGTTATAATTCAGTTTGAAATATTATTATCGTTGGTCTGTTATAATTCAGTTTGAAATATTATTATTGTTGGTCTGTCATGCTTTAGTTTGAAATATATCGTTGGCCTGTCATAATTCAGTTTGAAATATATTGTTGGTCTGTCATGCTTTAGTTTGAAACATATTGTTGGTCTATCATAATTCAGTTTGATATAGTATTATCTTTGGTCTGTCATAATTCAGTTTGATATAGTATTATCGTTGGTCTGTCATAATTCAGTTTGATATAGTATTATCGTTGGTCTGTTATAATTCAGTTTGAAATATTATTATCGTTGGTCTATCATAAATCAATCTGAAATTTGCATTATCGTTGTTCTGTAATAATTCAGTTTGAAATAGTTTTATTGTGGGTCTGCTTCACTTCAGTTTGAATAAGCATATTTGTTGATCTTCCATGCTTCAGTTGGAAATGTTTTCACCGCTAAACATTTGTATTGATTAAGCACATCTAACAAATAGGTTTCTTGTATTTTTTTATTTTACTGTAGAGATTGCATTTAGCATAAAATTCGTGTTTTATTTAAATTTGGTTTTCGACTATCTATGAACGTACCAACAAAATATTTGTTGGTCATATTTTAGATCAAGCGCTCTTTTTATAAAAGCATCTCAGACTTTGCATCGGTTTTCAGTCAGACTGGATTTTCAAATAAACAGTGATGACAGCCAATTATGTTGTATTTATGTAAATGAACTGTTCTGATGATCGAGTAGAAATACTCCATCATTAAAAGATGAATAAATTAAATTATTTTTTTAAACTTGTTTTTATTTTTTCAGTTTTAGGATGATTTCAAATAAATTAATCTACATAAATAAAACAGCAGATGAGTGTGTGTGCATGTGAAAATATTTAACCGATGAACTCTGAAACTACTGGTCACATAACACTGAAATTAATAGTAATCATATACCAAGGAATGTTTTTAATGAGTAAAATTCTTGTTTGGATGGATGAATAACGCATACAAAAATATGCCAGCAAGTTGAAATGCAAAATGTTCATTTCAACTTGCTGACATATTTCTGTTAGTGTTGCGCATACGTAAATTCATTCATATCTTGAAATGGTTTAATTTTAAATCTATCTTATCTATCTTCAACGGTAGGGAACATAGCTGGAGAGCTAAATGTTTTGGTTTCAATTCTAGCTAATGGCATGAAAGAAATAGTTTACCCAATAATAACCGATATGATTTGCTTTGTTCAATTGCTAGGTTTTATTGCAGATCAACAGTTGTTTCGTCATTTCATGCTGAAACCATACATACAGTTGTAGATAAATTGGTTTCTAGGTGTATATTTCTTGGTAAATTTATTTTATTTTAGTTTAGCCCAAATGAGACACATAACCAATGAGTCATAAATGGTCGTTATGAATTAGGATGCCTCTGTAGACATGTCCCCTAAGTCGAGAGTTGTGAAACAGTGTTTGTTCACATTACATTTAAATTTCTGCATGTTAATACAGTCTGGGAAATAGTGACCAGGGAGGAAATTCCAAAGACGAATGGTACAAGTAAAAAAGCTTGTACAGTAACTTATATATATATATATATATATATATATATATATATATAAGAAAAATATCCATCCCAAGACGGGTATAAACAATAAATATAGAAACATAGCATTATTTTTAAATTTTAATATTATTATTCTTTCTTTGCAGATTATGGAATAGTTTCAGTGGCACCACTTTAAATCGTAAAGTTTACAAAAAACGAAATATGTCCATATTACTCACCATTTTGCCCAGAAAACATATCCCATGATTCATAATTCATTAGTTTAGGATTTACTAAATACAATAGAACCCCGAGATACGGCATTAAAAATTAGTAACAAAATACAGTACAGTATATAATACACATGTATATAATCAAATAACATTATAAATAACGCCGTAAGGCGGGGCAAATACCGTAACCAGGGGCCGGAAAACATTGTATTCCACATCATAACCTGAAAAACGTATCCTAGGGCCACCGTATCACGGGGTTCTACTGTACACACACACACACACACACACATGCCTAACCTTATAAATGTAGAGAATATGAGTGTGTGCGTGCAGAATAAATTAAAATGCTTTATGTTTCTATTTTTCAAAACCTTTTTCTGGGATATCAAAATTCTGTTTACTATTGTGCAAATGTATGTGTATATATAAGTATTATTTTGTGAGAGTTGGCATGTAGGCATAGAGGTATGCATTTATTTAATTGTGTGTGTGAGTGTGTAAGTAGAGTATGTGCATGTGTGCTTATATTTGGCATGATTTTATAGGGGAAGTACAAGGTGGAATGATAAAATTGTCGCCCTAGAAAAGAAGACATGATTCCATTTCCATTTGATGGAAACCGCTTTTTTTTGTTTTTGTTTTGTGGCAGACCATCTACTAGTTGGCCAATTGTGTACAAATCTCAAGAGCGATAGGACCCTTCTATCATGTCTGAAAGCTCAATGAAGTTTCCGGTCACAGTTATTGTCTTTGGTGTGGTTTCAAGTGATGACCACATCATGCCACCTCACATCTTCAAAGTCGGCTTGAAAGTCAACACCAAAATGTACCTGGATGTGCTGAAGAGTATGGTGATCCCGTGGTGCAATCAGGTGGCCGCTGGCAGACCCTGGGTGTGGCAGCAGGAATTGGCACCGGTCCACATTTATACTATAAATATATTACTTTATTTCACTTTTTCTTAGTGGCTCTTTTACAGTGTATTAATCCTGTTGGTTTGGTTTGGCTTGTTCTTTACGTTTTGTGGCATATCATCTATTTTGTGCTCATTTGTATATGCGACTATGTATCACTCTTTTTTGTTTAATTAAATATTCCTGTTTTATACCGTATTCATTATTGTTGGATTCAGTAATGCCAAAACAATATTTGTTATGATTTATAGAACACAACTTCATATTTGACCATTAGAAGATGAATTCATACTCAACTCATGCAAAATCCATGTTAATTTTGGAAAATTTAATGTATAAATTTTTAAATATTTATGAATATTTATGAAAAGGTGCAATTTGACCAGTTTTAAAGGAATTTTCTAATCTTATGAGTAAAACTCCATCGTTTTCCTGAGGTTCCCAACATTTGTTTCATTTAGATAAAGGAAATTTGAGATGTCAACAAAATAATTCAAATTTTCACCCATGTTGTACCATTATGGCTCCCTGAGAGACAAACTGGAATTTTCCTGAAAATATTTAATTCAATCTTTATAAAAATAAGGTTAAAAATAGAAAATTTCTCATGAGATTATTTAACCAACAAGATTGAATTCTTCCTTAGATTTCAAACTAGAGTTAGGTTTGTTTCAGGAGAGTGCATCACAAACAGGAAGTTGCATCAGCAGATAAGCTGATGAGATCTTTCGTTTTACTGGATTATGAAAGAGAGTAACCGTGATTTAAGAGAACTGGGTGGGTTCAAGGTATAATATATGTGCTGTGGTAATGTATATTCTGAATCGTTTATCATCAGTTTTTGCGGCCTTGCAGGCTAGTAATAATTAAAATAATCATGATGGTATAATTAACAAAGAGTGTATCAGCAGAATGTGTTACAGAATTACATGGCATTATTCTGGAGCCATCACTGCCACCAATCACTCGCCACAACATGTTAGATGTAACTATTTATTGTTTCTAGCTAAATCCATTATTCCTGACGTAGGTATATCAACTTATCCCAAACAAAATATATATACATGAATACTGTAAATAAAAATGAAACTCTTTGCTAAACCCGAATGCTTTTGTGCTGTTTTTATTTACATCCAATGCTATTAATCAACATGCATTACAATAGAACAATAATAAAAGTGAGGACAAACTGTTGTTATTTCTCATCTACACAATTAAGAGACTTAAACTGTCAACGTGATGAGATGTCTCTATGTAAATTGATGGCACTGAAGAATCGATTATAAGGCTACCATATTAATGAGCCAATTTTGAGAGAATCAGAAAATTAATGAAATAATGGACAATTGCAAAAACATGTCCTTTTTGATTAACATAGGGACAAACTTTTTACAGTTGAACAAGTACATCTTACAGACTCCATGATCGGATAAATAAATATAACAGTCCTATATTACTCAAATACTGCTAATGTCAGATGACAGCTGAGTTACTTCTCTTGAATGATTATACCGGAAGTGAAGACTATTTAGGATAATCATGCTGAGTGCTTACTAAGTGGATTAAGTGGACTGGTGAATTTCTGTGAAAAATTATAAACCTACCACCTCCGATATATATATATATATATATATATATATATATATATATATATATATATATATATGCACACATCTATCTACAATTATATAAATCCAACTTTGTGTGTGAGAGTTCGTTCCTTTTAGACTCTGAAACGGCTGAACAGATTTTCCTTAAAATTTACAGAACTTTAGTGCATAAGTCTGGGAGTGATCTTAGTTAAGTTTTGTCTCATAATATCCCCGATAATTACCAATTATCGATAATCGAAACCGTTATTTTCATTTATCTTTCATCAGTAAAGCCATTTTTCCATGTTGTCATTTAGCAACAATGATAAAACAACGGGCCATGAAAATTCTACTGTGGGTAAGTTTATAGCGTGTTTTTTTTTTTTTTTTTTTTTTTTATTTTGCATGATGTGGTCTGGAGGTTCAAACTTCGCACATAGATTTCTTAATTTTATTATTAACTGCAAAGAATTTTATAATACTTGAAAATTTATGTGTGTGTGTGTGTGTGTTTTTTTTTCACATGAAATGGTCAATAGGTCTAAACCCCGCACATACATTTCTTAATGTTTTTTTGTTAACTGGTTTATATGAAATAATTTTATAAAAGAAACAGTAGATTCTCTAGAGTGCAATGTACAAGAACATATATTTTGGACTAAGTTACTGCATAAAGGTATGTGAAGCTTTCCCCCGGGAATTTCACAGATTTTGATGACAATAAAAATATAGAAGTGTGAAATATTCATTGATAATCATTCAATTCCAGGCAAAGTTGGGTCTCTCTGCAAGTTATAGGTATAAATGACAAAAAGTTTATATTCCAAATTGTAAGATGATCATCTTACTGTTTATTTCTTTAGCATATTAAGCTACACTGAATATTCCGCATTTCATCCACTCCAGGATTCTTCAGGCTTATATATATATCCTGGGTCCAACTCTTTTCATGATCTACATCAATGATCTTCCAGACCACATCCTTAGATCATTCATAGACATTTATGCTGACGACACTACCATCTATGGAAGCACTTCAAAGACTGAAAATGACCAAGTTCTCTCTGACTCTCTCCTCTGATCTTGAACACGTGGTACAATGGGGAAATAAGTGGCTGGTTACTTTTAATGCATCTAAAACCAAGCTTCTATCTTTACATCATCAACGCTCTGCTGCCCAACTGCCATCAAGCGAAATGAATGGCTCTTGTCTTGGGGAGGCTTCATGTTTTGACAAGATTCTGGGCTTGACCTTTACTCCCGATCTGAAATGGAACACGTATATCAAATCAATTGCCAAAGTCGCTGGAAAGATGGTGGGATTCTTCTACCGCTCCAGTAGATATCTCACTCCTGATGCAATTCTCTACCTATATAAAAGCCAGGTTCGGCCAACGATGGAATACTGTTGCCACATCTGGGCAGGAGCTGCTAGAAGCAGCTTATCCTGCCTTGATAGAGTTCAAAATAGACTTCGTAGCTTAGTGGGGGATGGCCTTTTCTCTTCTCTGCAACCCCTTTCCCACAGAAGAGACGTAGTGAGCCTCTCCCTGTTTTATCATTATTTTCATGGCAGGTGCTCATCTGAACTTCGCTATATATATATTTACATAGGAATCACCATTATGAAGGCCCAGAGGCCACTCGAGGAAAAGGCTTAAAGAGTGTACAATGGTCAAAAGGACAATATCATAGTAATCGTTAGAAGTGTAAATTTGGTTCATTGAATTACATAAGGGAGGCGACTCATCAAGAACTTGTTTATAATGGACTTGAAGACGACCATATTGTAGTCAACTAGACAGCAGGTAAACAGAAGAGAGTTCCACAGGTGCGCAGTTCTTAGAAAGAAGCTTTGTTCATGGAATCTGCGTTTAAGTTTAGGCACAGATAAAGAGAGAGGAATTATTGATAGTGGTTACAGCCAAATGAGTGTTTTTTGTGAAAGTTTGGCAAGGGGGGACCATAGATTGGAGATCAAACAAGCACTTGCCATAAAAATAACGATAAAATAGAGACAGGTCCGCAATGTATCTTCTGTGAGAAAGAGGTTGCAGGGAAGAGAAAAGAGCATCTCTCACTAGGCTATGGAGTCTATTCTGAACTCTGTCAAGGCAGAATAAGGTCTACTTACCAGCTCTTGCCCAGATGTGACAGCAATACTCCATCCTTGGACATACCTGGCTTTTATATAGGTAGAGAATTGCATATATACTGGATCGAGAGAAAGATCCCATCATTTTTCCAGCAACCTTGGCAACGAATTGTACATATTGCATTTTAGATCAGGAGTGAAGGTCAAGCCCAGAAGCTTGTCAAAAACATGGAGCCTCCCCAAGATGAGAGCTATTCATTTCAATTGATGCCTGATGAGGGATCAGAACGTTGATGATGTAAAGATAGAAGATGGTTCTAGATGCATTAAAAGTAACCAGTCACTTTTTCCCCATTGTACCATATGCTCAAGATCAGAGGAGAGAGAATCAGAGAGAACTTGGTTGTTTACGGCCTTTGATTTGCTGCCATAGATGGTAGCGTCATCAGCAAAAATGTCCACGAATGATCTAAGGATGTGATTTGGAAGATGATTAATGTAGATCAGGAAAAGAGTTGGACCCAGGATGAACCCCTGAGGACACCAGCATAAACACTATAAACTTCTGATTTCTGCACATCAACTACTACTCTTATGAACTTATGAGAGAGAAATTATTTGATAATTGAAAAGACATTTCCAGCTATACCATAGCTGGAGATCTTGTGAAGTAGACCTTTATGCTATAGCCTATCAAAGGCCTTTGATATGTCGAGCAATTGCCCTAGAAACTCCATCGAGAGTTTCCCTAATCCTATGAGACATAATCGTAAGCACATTCGCTGTAGATCTAACAGAATGGAAACCATATTGCATGTCACTAAGAAGGTTAGTTTTGCTGAGGTGGTTATTTAACACAGATTCAAGTAACTTACTCATGACACACAGGAGACTTATTGGTCTGTACTGAGAGGGAGATGACCGATCACCTGCATTCTTAAATACAAGGCATACCAATGAGATTTTCCAGGGTGTTGAGAAGCAATTCTCCTTAAGAGAACACAAACAGCTTTGTAAGTATGGGAGCTAATTCTGGTTGAAGCTTTGTGAGCACTATTATAGGAATACCATCGGGGCCAGTTGCTTTACTGGAATCAAGGTTTTTGATTGACTTGGCAACATCACGCACAGATATTTGTATGTTGCATAGCATGTTTTCTGATACAGGAGGAAATAAGGGAGGTTGGCGACCTTGGTCTCATAAAGTTTAATTAGCTGCAAAGTTCTTGGCAAAGAGTTTGGCTTTGTCTGATGCTGACGAGATTACTTCAGGTCCATTGATGACAGTTGGGATAGAGCACACACTTCTGTTCAGGATCCTATTTGCTATTTGCCAAAACTGGTGGGAACCAAGTCGCTGCTCAACCACTTTAGACTTGACGGACTGAGAATACAACTCTCTTGCATTCTTCATTACTCCTTTACAGTGGTTGCTGACAGTCCTGAAAGTGGCTATAGTCTCAGTATATCTATTACATTGGAAGCAATGGAAAAAGTGATTCCTGTGCGCAATGGCAGGAGCACATTCCGAAGAGAACCAAGGTAGGCTGTTAGGGTTTTGCTGGAATTTTTCGAGATTATGAAACTGTCTATGTCTATAAACCATTATCGAAACGATACTGTTTTTAAAATAAATATAATTATTTTTATACCTACTGACAATAGTGTTTCATGCTTATGTAATCATCAGACAGTGATAATTACAGCTGGGTGGGAGATTTAAACCCAGTCACAAAAACACCCTTGACTCCAGGCCACTGGCAATTAACACAAGAATTAGAAGGAATTCAAAATTGTCTGAAAAATTCGTTAGAAAACGCAAAAGTCAAATCTTTTGAACTTTGACTCCTTGGCAGCCAAATTTTCAGCAAAAAAACGGTTAAAAAACTTGCTCTATGTCTGAATACACTTTATGTAAAATTTCAAATGTTTAAACCAAAATTAGGCTGAGTAATTTTGTAGAGACCGCAGCGGTCAAATTTTTTAAACTTTGACCCAAATTTTGACCTCTTATATTGTTTTGGGCTCAAATCAAATTAAAAAGTTTGATCCATTTCCAAGTAACCTATTATATTTTAAGTGTTTAGACCCGAAATTGGCAGAGGAGTTTGGTAGAGTTTTCAAAGGTCAAATCGTTGAACTTTGACCCCTTGACAGCCAAATTTCTGGCTGAAAACTGATTGAAAAGATTTTCCCAAATCTCAATACTCCTTATGTCAAATCTCGAGTCTGTAGACTGAAAATCGACAGAGTAGTTTGGTAGGTGAATATACACACACAGACAGACAATTTTACTTATATATACACTCCTATAAACCTGGGCGTTTTTGTCTATTGATATTCATATTCATATTAAAAACTATTTTTTTCTATTTATTTAAAAAGAAAATACAACTTTGTTATATATGGGTCATGGAATTGCATTCACTAGCAAAAGATCTAGCTCATTTGCATATTCTTTTAAACATTCATTTTAATTAATTCCCTTATAGGATGATCATCATTAGTTAACTATCACCTGTAATTGTATTCATGCAGATATTCTACATGAATTATACTTGCGTAATATTTCTGTAAAAAAAGTTATAGTAAACACAAAACTCTTTCCATATATATTTATGTATGCACATATATTTTTGTTTAAAAAATGTTGCCTACCAAACTTCTCCCACAGTTTTTGTTCTACAGACATGGAACTTCATATATAAGGTATTTGAACCCACTAACTTTATATTTGTGTTTTAGCCCGGGAAAATCGGTATAAAAATGTGAAAATTGAACAAAATGAAATTTATATTAATTTATTTATTATTCTCATCTTTATTAGTGGTTGTTTGACGACGTTTCGGCCAACTATTCCTCTGGCCTTCATCAGGTGGTAACCGTGATGGATAGGAACTTCGAATCTCCTAATTGTATTCTCAGCAATCATTGCTATCCGTATTTGTTGTCGTCTCACCACGTTTTTTGGCCAAGTAAGCCTCTGGCCGGCTTTGGGTAGGATTGAAACCGCTATCTTCAGACAATTCTCACCTGGAACTGTAGAGATTCAACGTCTATCAACTGCGCCACGGGCCCCGAAGGGCGATCAAGGTAAGTTTTCTTGATCTTATAAATCCACGTTTTTATTTATTATCTGATCTTCCATGGTCGGGTTTGTACCGAATGGTATATATATATTATTTTTTAATTGGAATTCATTATTGAGATGAGTATTATTTATATTAATTTATTTATTGCAGACTATTATTCTCATCTTAATTAGTTGTTGTGTCACGACGTTTCGGACAACTATTCCTCTGACCATCGTTTACCCGACGAAACAACAACTAATTAAGATGAGAATAATAGTCCGCAATAAATAAATTAATATAAATAATACTCATCTCAATAATGGATTCCAATTAAAAAAATAAAAATGAAATTTGTCAGATGCAGGTCGAACGACGCCATTATGAATATAGTAGTAGCTATTGGTTTATGTTTTAATTTTTAGCATTGCAGCAAACATGGCTTCATAGCTCAGTCATTACGGCAGAGGAAAAAGTAAATCGTAAGCTAAACGTTTTGGTTTCGATTCTCAGTAGTGGCGTACATGCCATTTTTTTAATTTTAACTTTTTAAATCATTACTATATATTGCATCCAATATAATATAATAATAAATACGAAATCTGCATTAATTAAAATATCATATTTAAGCGTATTTTACGACCGGGCAATACTGGGCGCCCTGCTAGTACACATACACAAACATACAAAGTCGAACTGAAAAGTAATGGGACTGGATGTGATGTCTATTGTGTGATCTATAGGCAATATAGAGGGAGGCAGATTGCATTATCATCTCTAACATGGTGTCTTACTGTGCTACACTAAAGTGACACTAGGTGGGTTGAACCAGCTTGCTTCAAAAGAGGAAGTTTCATAGGAGTATGTAACTGTAGTCTAAGCTTTTTTCATTGCATTTTGACACATGCTTTTTGTTGCATCTCCTTTTCAGCTTGTTCAGCTCTGAAAGAAATAATGAACGAATGAAAAAACATTACAATACTGAAACAATTTCTCCGTTCACCTGATCTTACTCCATGTGATATTTTTCTTTCCCTAAACAAACGATTTATCATGAGAAGCAGCTGTTTGCAGGTGTGAAGGCCATCAAGCGAACCATACTAACTAAGATTAGGCCCACCCCAGGAGAATCTTTCTAGCAGTGCATAGAAGAGTGGCAGAGAAGAATGGGGGGAAACCTATTACACTAGCGGCAGGGGTGGCGGGATACTTTAGAGGGGAAACCATGTAGTATGTTGTTGAGATTTGAAATAAATTGTTTGTTTTATCAGTTCTATTAATTTCAGACACACCTTATATAAAACACAGATTTACAGATAGAAGTAAATACTTATATAGACACACACACACACAAAACACGTACAAGTCAACTGCATGCAAAACATATTTAAGCTATCAACATCAAAACTTAACAACCTACAATTAATAATATTACGTATGAAACTAGTAAATGTTAAAATGCTTAGCGTAATACAATTTTATCCTGTGATGCCAATTCGGGCATCAGGGAATTTAAATTGTTCAAGTCTTTCCTGGAACAGCGTGAAAATGTTCTTTCAGAGTCTAATTAATTTCCCGTGCCTGTTTCACAGCTACTTTGTGAAATTCTGTACTTTGTTCCAGTTTTTTTATTTGTTTGTTTTTGTTCATTTGCCGTTTCACCTAATGATGATTCGACGAAAAATCGAAAATATTCATGATACTTATGAAACATACGTTAACTTTTTTATGATTTCAACACAAAAAAAGATCATTAGAAGGAGCGAAAAAATAAAATGGTATAATTTAGCAAAGGATTTATTTTATGTTTGACAATGTTTGTTTAAATGAAAAAGTTCTGGTTAAACACACACACACACACACACATATATATATATATATACTAGCGGATGGGGTGGAGTGGGGGAGCCAGGCCTTGCCCGATGGTAAAATATGCTAAAATATATTTTAATTCCTGCACATTTCGTATTTATTATTACAGAAACAATTACACTGGTCAACAGCAAATTTGGTGTCTCAGTTTTGTAAGCTGATTTTGGACAATTTTGATGTGCTGAATCCAAAAATAACACTCTTTTTTTCTGGGTTAGGTCGACATTTTAAGCTATCGTTAATTTTCTATTTTTTAACTTTTAAATACCCAAGAAAGGTACAACAGAAGTATTAACCATTTACCGTTTAAAGTTCTATTACCTGAACAAATTTAAATTTTTTAGCACTAGCAATACAAAGAAGAAAGCATTTGAATAAACAATTTTTGATTAAATTTTAATTAGGGAGTCTAAGTTTTGCGATTATTATGCGATATTTAAAGATAAGATAAGACTTTATTTGGCCCATACGGGAATTCAATGGTAAAACTTGTTATTAAAACACACCAACATATGAAAGCAGACGAGAAGGTAAATCTTACGTATTGGTTCTGTGTGTTTCAGAGTCAAATTATTTCATTACTGTGCGATTAAAACTGTTCGCAGGACATAGATATAATTGTGCCGAATTTTTTTGATACAGACTTTAAATTTCATGGAGACAACGTACACAAATTTAATTTTTAATTTTTTTCAGGTATACAATGGCGACTCGAAGAATGTGTGTAAATAAGCCATATGTTTTTTGCTATGTTTGTGGTGAATACACACTTGCACCAAATCGTAATACTGTCACCACCTTTATCAAGCGTGTTTACTATGCATATTTTGGCATGAAGCTCGGCGATCAAGACAAAAGTTGGGCACCTCACATGGTTTGCAAAAGATGCACAGAGCATCTCCGTCAATGGAGCAAAGGCACGTGAAAGTCCATGAACTTTGGCATCCCCATGATTTGGCGAGAGCCTTCAAATCATGCAACCGATTGCTACTTTTGTGCTATCAATGTCATGGGGATTAACAGAAAAAATCGCACAACACTGGAGTATCCCAATCTGCCGTCATCTATGCGCCCTACTCCTCATAGTGAAGAAATTCCCGTACCTGTATTTGAAGATACAAGTATTGAAGAAAGCAGCAGTAGCCAGGATGAAACTCAAAGCATTACCACTAGAGATGATCATCATGATACATCCTTTCCCGATGACAATGATGAGCAGCCAAAATTGTTTTCCCAAAACGAACTAAACGATCTTGTTCGCGATTTAAATTTGCCAAAAGACTCTGCCGAACTTCTTGCATCTCGTTTAAAGGACAAGAACATGCTAAATGGTAAAGTTAAGGTAAGTTTCTTCCGTACCAGGCACCAGGAATTTTTAAGATATTTTGCTCAAGAAAAAGAATTAGTCTATTGCAATTGTATAGTAGAGCTACTGAAACATCTCGACGTACCTGAATACAAATCAGAAGACTGTCGACTTTTTATCAACAGCAGCAAAAGGTCTTTGAAATGTGTGTTGTTATACAATGGAAATCAATTTGTATCTGTGCCATTGGCACATTCGACAACATTAAAAGAACAGCATGAAGCAATTAAGTACGTCCTAGAAAAAATTTCTTATGACCAACATAAATGGCTGATTTGCGTTGACTTAAAAATGGTCAACTTCTTGCTTGGTAAACAGTCTGGATTTACCAAATACTCATGCTTTTTATTCCTCTGGGATAGTAGGGATCGTACTCAACATTACGTGAAAAAAGAATGACCAGTATGTGAAGAGCTTGCAATTTGTAGAGCAAAAAATCTGATAAACAAGCCTCTAGTTAACAGGGGACGTATTTTATTTCCTCCACTGCACATAAAGCTCGGTTTGATGAAGCAATTCACAAAAGCCCTGGATAAAGATGGACGGTGTTTTCAGTTTCTGTGTAAAACCTTCCCCAATTTGTCAACTGAAAAATTAAAAGCTGGTATTTTTGATGATCCTCAAATTAGTCAGCTGATCCAAAAATTCTTCCGCGTTTGAGGAGACCATGAATCGTGTTGAGCAACAAGCGTGGAATTGCTTTGTTCAGGTTGTGATGAATTTCCTAGGTAACACAAAAGCAGAGAACTATAAAGATCTAGTAGCAAACATGTTAGTGGCCTTTAGGAACCTTGGCTGCAATATGAGCATAAAAAATGCACTACCTGTACTCGCACATGGACCGCTTTCCCGAAAATCTTGGCTCTTTAAGCGATGAGCATGGAGAGCGCTTTCACCAGGACTTGAGAGAAATGGAATCACGCTACCAGGGAAGGTGGGACATGGTGATGATGGCGGACGACTGTTGGAATTTAAAAAGAGATGTGCAAGCACCAAAACATTCGCGACAATCAAAAAAACGAAAAGACCGTAATAATGCAAACATTAAGTTTTCATTTTTAGTTACATGTACTGTACATGAAGTGTACATGATTCTTTGTTAGAATACAGCAATTTTATCATAAAAACTGACATTTTGCCATTGAAACATCATTAGTAAATCTTGAAAACATTGTTCTAAAAAATATAAGTCGCATAATTTTAAATTCAAATTTACAAAAAAATTTTACCTCCGAGAGCAAAATCGATGTTATTTCTAGATTTAGCATGGCAAAAATATAGTAAATCAGTTAAAAAATATCAGACACCTTTTAAAAAGTTTCTTTTTGTTGACCAGTGTTATCTATTGAATATATATATATATATATATATATATATATATATATATATATGTTAGTTAGTTATAAAATATATATGGCGATTAAGCTACACTGAATATTCTGCATTTCATCCACTCTAGGATTCTTCAGGCTTATGCGCGAATTTTGTGGTTGTCTGTCCTTTTTATACAAGCACTTTCTATTGAGATTTTAGTTAGCCAATCAGCTTTCTAGTATCCACCGCGCCCTTCCTATCAGCCAATGGGCATGCACTTACCGGACAAAGGCCTATGTGACCTCTGGTTGACCTATTCCTTTGTGTATGTTCTATTTTGCCTAGATATCTAGCTTTAAATTTAGGTTAGTTTTTTATGTTATATATATATATATATATATATATAACTAGCTCTACCTCCATATTGAGCACTTTTGACGTAAATACTTAAAGTTTACGCATAAATTTATACTTTCGTGTATTAATTTTATGTGAGTAAATGAAGTAGTTATATATATATATATATATATAGTACTAATTGCAAAAGTTAAAAAAAAAAAAAAATGATGGATGCCATAGGCTACAATCAAAACCGCCATGTTCCCTACCATCAGAACTATCGACAGATAAGAAAGATTTAAAATTAAACCACTTCAAGCTAGGAATGAATTTGCGCATGCGCAAAAGTAATAGAAATATGTCTGCAAGTTGAAATGAACATTTTACATTTCAACTCACAGACCTATTTTTGTACACATTATTAATGAATCCAAACAAAGATTTTACTCGTTATAAACATTCCTTTGTGTATGATTACTATTTCCTGTTAATTTCAGTGTTATGTGACCAGAAGTTTATGAGTTTATCGGTTAAATATTTCCCCATACATACTTTCATACATCTAGTGTTTTATTTATATAGATTACTCATACAAATACCATCGGATATTTGCCAGTAGTGTTCGTAAACATTTTTATTTTAATCTTACGTTGGGATCAATTTTTTTCGTCACTTTAATGATCCTACATAATCAGAAATTCCCCACAAATATGAGGCCACCGTTTCCTTCTTCATATTCTTCAAAATAATTATAGACATGAATTTCAGTTTATTGGGTTATTTGATATAAGCTCTTTTTAATTCTATTTAAGGCTGCACCCTTTAATAAATAATAATAATAATAATAATAATAATAATAATATAAAAAAAAAACATAATTACAATAAATAAAATAATAAAACAACAAAAAGTTTCCTGAAACAGAAAACAATATGCATAATTACTTTGGTTGGGTGTACTTACTTTTTGGATTAATTTGTTTTGAAAGGAATCACAGCAATATTATTCAATTAATTTTCATTAGTTTTCTTTTTAGAGATTTTTATTATTAAGGTTTCTTCATTAAAGTATTTTGTTTCAGTGTATTCTTCTTTAAGAAACAGTTTCTTAGATGCGTCCAAGCAACTTTATAAGAGGCTCTGTCTATTAGTTGGTATTTTTTTTTTTTTTTACATGGAGTTTACCACTTATCAAGGCCCAATGGCCACTCAGGGATAAGGGTTATTGTGTGTACAGTAATCAAAGGGATAGTGTAGCAATAGTATTGGAGAATTGGTAAGGTGTCATTACTTAGGTGGGGGGGGGCGGTTCATCAGGAATTTGTTTGTGTTGGACTTGAAGACATCCAGGTTGAAGTCGGGAGGGAAACAGGCAAGCGGAACAGAGTTCCACAGGCGTGCAGTTCTAAGAAAGAAGCTTTGTTCATGGTATCTACGTTTTGATTTAGGCACAGATAGGGAGTGGAGAAAGTTATTGACGGTGGTTTCAGCTAGTCGGGTGTTTTTTGAGAAAGATTGGCGAGGGGGGACCAGAGAATGGAGCTCAGACGAGCACCTGCCATGGAAATAACGATAGAACAATGACAGGCTCGCTACGTTTCTTCTATGGGAAAGAGGTTGCAGGGTAGAGAAAAGGGCATCCCCCACCAAGCCACAGAGTCTATTTTGTACTCCGTCAAGGCAGGATAGGCTGTTTTTTTGCAGCCCCCGCCCAGATGTGTCAGCAGTACTCCATCTTTGGACGTACTTGGCTCTTATATAGATAGAGAATTGCATCATTAGTGAGATATCTTCTGGAGCGGTAGAAGGATCCCACCATTTTCCCAGCGACCTTGGCCACAGACTTGATGTATGTGTTCCATTTTAGATCAGGTGTAAAGGTCAAACCCAGGAGCTTATCAAATCCTGGGGCCTCCCTTAGACGAGAGCCATCCATTTCAATTGATGCCAGATGGGGATCAGAGCGTTTATGATGTAGAGATAGGAGCTTGGTCTTAGATACATTAAAGGTAACCAGCCACCTCTTTCCCCATTGTACCATGCACTCAAGATCAGAGGAGAGAATCAGAGAGAACATCATCATTTACGGCCTTTGATGTGTTGCCATAGATGGTCGTGTCATCAGCATAGATGTCAACAAAAGATTTTAGTATGTGTTTTGGGAGATCATTGATGTAGATCAGGAAGAGAGTTGGGCCCAGTATGGACCCCTGAGGGACTCCAGCATTAATACTGTGGGCTTCTGATTTCTGCCCATCAACAACTGCTCTTATGAACCTATCTGAGAGAAATGACTTAATGATAGAGAAAACATTTCCAGTTATACCGTAGCTGAAAATCTTGTGCAGTAGGCCTTTATGCCAAACCTTATCAAAGGCCTTTGATATGTCGAGAGCAATTGCCCTAGAAATGAAGCCTTTGTCGAGAGATTCGCTAATCCTATGAGATATAACCGTTAGCACATCTGCTGTAGATCTAGCAGAGTGGAAACCATATTGCGTGTCGCTAAGAAGGTTATTTCTGCTGAGGTGGTTGACTACTTCTCTATTTATTGTGGATTCCAGCAACTTACTCATGACACACAGGAGACTTATTGGTCTGTACTGAGAGGGGGATGACTTATCAACTGAATTCTTAAATACAGGGCATACTGATGACATTTTCCAAGGTGTTGGAAAGCACTTCTCCTTAAGGCAACGCTTAAACAGTTTGGAAAGTATGGGGGCAAGTTCTGGTTGTAATTTTTTTAACACTATAATTGGAATACCGTCGGGACCAGTTGCTTTACTGGAGTCAAGGTTCTTGATTAGCTTGGCGACCTCACGCACAGATATTTGTATGTTGCATAGCGTGTTGTCTGTTAAAGGAGGGAATATGGTATGTCATGCTAAAGTTTAAAATAACATTTTGGTATGGTATTCAAGTCCAAAAGTATAAAATTCAACTCTGACTATTAGAATTACACAATATCATACTCAAACGGATAGAATTTCAGAATATCAAACTCAGACTCGTGGAATTCCAGAATATCAAACGCAAACTCGTGGAATTCCAGAATATCAGACACAGACTCGTGGAATTCCAGAATATCAGACACAGACTCGTGGAATTCCAGAATATCAGACACAGACTCGTGGAATTCCAGAATATCATATGCAGACTCGTGGAATTCCAGAATATCAAACGCAGACTCGTAGAACTCCAGAATATCAAACGCAGACTCGTAGAACTCCAGAATATCAAATGCAGACTCGTGGAATTCCAGAATATCAAATGCAGACTCGTGGAATTCAAGAATATCATATGCAGAGTCAGAAAATTTCAGAATATCATATGCAGACTTATAGAATTCCAGAATATCAAATGCAGACTTATAGAATTCCAGAATATCAAATGCAAACTCATAAAATTTCAGAATATCATATGCAGACTTATAGAATTCTAAAATATCAAATGGAGACTTATAGAATTCCAAAATACCAAGCACAGACTCATGAAATTCCAGCATAGCAAACACAGGCTTATGGAATTCCAGAATATCCAACACAGACTCGTGGAATTCCAGAATATCATATGCAAACTCATAGAATTCCAGTATTTATAACAAGCCCCACTCACACCCATGGTACACTACAGTTTGTATAGCTACCATTACACAAAGACAGCGCGCATTCCACCAGTTCATACGTCATGTCAAATACAAATAGGCAAACATTTATAGATGCTAGAAATCACTGTAACCATAGCCAAAAAAGGCATGATGAAATAGCCAGGAAATGCATAAAATCGTGATAGATAGGAACTCGTGATTTCCAGAATGTTTATAATAGTATAGTATAAGGGCAAACTAATTCTTCTACTATCCTACAACCAGAAGGTCGCATGCACAGCAACTGCAAAAGCGAAACTGCTTGCCCAGCAATTCACCTCCAACACCACTGTAGAGCTAACAAACAACTCTCTCCAAAATTTTCCCATGCAGATTGAAACCACACTTGGAGATCTGAAAATCATCCCTTCTCATGTCTGCGATAATATAAAGAACTTAGACACCTCCAAGGCGTGTGAGCCTGCTATACTAATTAAGAAATGCTCAGCTGAGCTAGCTCCCATATTTTCCAAACTCTACAACAAATGTCGTGCTGAACCTTGCTTTCCTAATAGCTGAAAGATGGCGTCTGTGGTACCAGTGTACAAGAATTCTGGTGAAAGAACTGACCCTATCAATTATTGCCCTATCAGTCTCCTTCCCCTCTTCACTAAAATCTTTGAGAGCTTAATCAATCAACACTAGTCTACCATCTCACAAAAGTTAATCTTCTCTCTGACAAACAGAATGGATTAAGGTGATACTGTTCTACTGTAGATATTTTAACAGTCGCCTCCGAATGCATATACCATGTACTGAATAAAGCGAGTGAAGCCAACCCTTCATATATCCAAGGCCTTTGACAAAATCTGGCATGAAGGGCTGCTAATGAAAATTAAATCATACGATATAACTGGATGAATACTAAATATAATTAGATCCTAGTGAACAATAGGACCATCCAGGTTGTCATTGATGGACATACATCCAAACAGCATAACATTAATGCGAAAGTGCCTCGGGTCGATTCTTGGATCACTATTATTCCTGATATTTATTAATGACCTTCCTAATAATATTGTGTCCGAGATGTGTGTGTAGATTTGCTGATCATACACCGATCTATAACATACATGAGGGAAGAACAGATGTACACAAATCTAAGACAATGACAGAATCCTTAGAAAATGATTTCCAGACCATAGTGGAAGGGACAGTAAATGGATGGTAACATTTAACGCTAGTAAAACTAAGTTGCTCTCTTTTAACAATTACGCCTCTCCAATCACTGATATCCATCAAAAATAACATCCTTCGTGAGAATTCTTTCTTCAAACTCCTCGACTTAACATTCACGGGCAATAAGAACAGAAACAAATACATTGAGGACATTGAAAGGCTGCTGCAAAGACGGTGGGTTCCCTCTAATGTGCAAAGTTACCATTCGCCCATGCATAGCGTATTGTTGCCACACCTGAGCTAGTGCATTTACCATTAGTCTCTCCTTCTTGGATAGGGTCCAAAAAAGAGTCTTCAATCTAATAGGTCCCACTTTGTCAACTATGTTCCAACCCCTGTTCCATCGCCACAATGTTGCATCACTGTGCCTGTTTTACAAGTATTTTAATAGAATGTAATCTGATGAACTCGTTGCACTTGAGGCTCCTTAACGTACATAATCTTGACAAACCTGCTAAGCAACAAAATCAAACCTCTTCACTGTTGAGGTTCCTAAATGCTAGAAAGATTCCTATAGTTTCTTCCCTCAAACAGCTAGACTCTGAAATTCCCTTCCTGCTACCTGCTTCCCTGACTGTACTGATATGCAGAAGTTTAAATTTAATGTGAATTAACATCTTGTAAATCTTTCCTAGGCATGGTTCCAAATAGTAGCCCCTTATGTCCAATTAGTGATATGCTTTGTTAGGGGTGAACATGAGTTTTAAATATATATATATATATATATATATATATATATATATATATATCAACCTTTGATTCCTAGAATTCCAAATTATCAACCTTTGATTCCTAGGATATCAGAATATATACCTCTGATTCCTAGGATATCAGACTATATACCTCTGATTCCTAGGATATCAGACTATATACCTCTGATTCCTAGGATATCAGACTATATACCTCTGATTCCTAGGATATCAGACTATATACCTCTGATTCCTAGGATATCAGACTATATACCTCTGATTCCTAGGATATCAGACTATATACCTCTGATTCCTAGGATATCAGACTATATACCTCTGATTCCTAGGATATCAGACTATATACCTCTGATTCCTAGGATTCCAGACTATATACCTCTGATTCCTAGGATATCAGACTATATACCTCTGATTCCTAGGATATCAGACTATATACCTCTGATTCCTAGGATATCAGACTATATACCTCTGATTCCTAGGATATCAGACTATATACCTCTGATTCCTAGGATATCAGACTATATACCTCTGATTCCTAGGATATCAGACTATATACCTCTGATTCCTAGGATATCAGACTATATACCTCTGATTCCTAGGATATCAGATTATCAAACTCTGATTCCTAGGATATCAGGTTATCAAACTCTGATTCCTAGGATATCAGATTATCAAACTCTGATTCCTAGGATATCAGATTATCAAACTCTGATTCCTAGGATTCCAGATTATCAAACTCTGATTCCTAGGATTCCAGATTATCAAACTCCAACTTTTTATCCTAAAGTTTTTCAATATTTAGACCATTGATTTATTAGAATTAAGAAAAAATTACTCTGATTCTTCAAATTCTTATGAGTCTGATTGGACACTTTTAAAATCTTCCATTCTCTACAAATGTAACACCAGAACACTGCTGTCAAGATAAAGTCGCAGATCGCATTTTCATCGATCTGGCCTTCTCTTAGTTAAAAATAGCATGTTTCGTCACTGAACATACAAGATACTGAACACAATTTTTTATGAATTAGCATGATACAGCATTTGATCGTCCCGATCTTTATTATTGGCATTAGTTTCCTCAGTTCTTTCTAGAATCAGGTACTTAGAGAGAGACTACATCAAGGTTGTTAGCATCCATAGTGAAAGTGGTGTTATAGAATCAATAGAAAGTTGGAGTCTTTGAAATAGATCGTAAATGAATCAATAAAATCAGTACATTAAATCATGATAAACTAAATCCGGCATAATATGCAACTAATGGAACGATCGGCAAATAAAACAAACTTTTTTTATAAATAACTTATTGTGCACTTTTTTTTTTTTTTTGATTACCCAGAAGACAACAGTTTTAATGTTTTGCGGGTTTTTTTTTCAGTGATTTTTAGATAGAAAAACTGTGCATGGAGTATGGAGGCAGATATTTTTTGTAATTCAATTTATTATTCTTTCGGTCTGTATTTTTGGTAGAGTGTTCTATTGCTATCTAACCTTGGTTAGCGTAGGATCAGATTAAGCTTAGATTTAGTCATAAGGTTCCAGTGCTTTGTTTTTTTTTTGTTTTTGGGGGGGTTTTTGTAGGAAAGGGTAGAGGCGGATAAATTGAAATTAGACACACAAAATATTACAAGAAGACGAAGGATAATGATGCTGAGGAGGGAGGTAATGTTCTGATTAATCGTCGACATTTTGGCCAAGTCCGGAATTTATCAAAACTTGGGAGTCTCTATTAGCTGTCTATTCTGAATTAACACCATTAATACTTGATGATGATGATGATAGAGTAGACACTGAATGAGTTAGCTAAAAGTTAGATATAGTCTATATCTGTCATTCTTTAGTCAATATCCTACCAGTGATATCCTTCTTTGCTTATTTTAATTTTTAACTGAAAGTTTGTCATACATACGAATTCAATTACTTTAGAAATTACGCTTAGTAGCCAGCTTTTTCTCAGATTTGTTTGTTTGAATCAATCTATTCAGTTAGGTTAGTTAAGCAAATTTTACTTTCCTTTTTTTTTTATTATCCTCTGTCATGATTGTTGAGCACCTTTGACATTGCTGATTTATGATCCCATACTGAAAATTTCATCTCAAAGTATACACATATCAAATTTGGTGCAGTTATGTCCAGTAGTTTGGGAATATATAAATAACCAATAGACATACACACAAACAAAAATTATTTAATTGCAATATACAGTCCATTTTGTAGTTATTATGCCAATCAACTAAAACACCAATGCTTCGAATTTTCTTTAAAGATTTTCATCAAATATTCATTTAGATGTCAAAACAAAGCTTGGGTTCAATTCTTAGGTAGTTTCCACATGTTTTATTGACATTAGTTATTGAGTTTATAATTTAAGAACTGTCATCTGACGTTTTATGCAAAATCAGAAAATCATATAACATAAAATCAATAATACAACAGAACAAATAACAAACGTAAGTATTTGAAGCATTTTAATATTCATAGTGGTCCTTATTGATAAAAGCCGTCAATCAATTATCCACTGACTTGTGGTCATTGTTTTTACTTCAGCTGATTCAATTGTCAACATGGTGATTTATTGCTCCCCATAGATCGGCTCTGCTGTCATATTGCTTATCACTTTTATATAATTTCATCTTCACAAGTGACCATAGATTTTAGATCAGATTTAAATACAGGTTTGATAGTATCCGATTCTCCCTCCTGTAAACCTCTTTCATTGAAAGAAATATGAGTAATCATAGATACATGACAATGAGCAATTTCATGTATATAGACACACAATGCACTTTGTACTACTCAAAATTAAAAAAAAAATCAAACTCTACATTGTTTGTACTATTAAAAAAAAAACAAAAAAAAACACTCTACACTGTTTGGGATAGCTTGAAAAAGAATCTCATTAATAATGTACAAATTAAAAGTAACAATTATTCATCAAATTTATTTAGTCATTTAATAAATATATTGGCTACATATAGGAGACGGCTGCTAATGAGATCTTAAAGCGGCATTTATATCAAACCCTAAAGATACACTGAACAGATTTTGAAATATTTATAGAAAGAACAAATTAAATATTTACTTAGTGTCTCTGCAATAAGTACAGCTAAGTTTTCATTTTCATCTGATTCTTTTATAAAATGTTGAATAAAAAACATTTCAGTTTGAAAGAAAATCATTAAATGTGTGCAAATAAAAAAAATGAAAGCGAGTATTGAGTACAAAATCGATTTGGAATTAAAATGAAATTAAAAAAAAAACCCATAGAAGTGAATGTATATGTTTTAGCAAATGAAAAAGGCTAAAAATATTTCAACCAAAAAACGTAAAAATTTGGTTGTTTTATTTTACGGCATATGAACCATTTTGAGGCTATTTTATGCTGGATAAAGTAATTTTGCAAAAAAAAAAAAGTTGCAATATTTTTTATTCATAATGGGGTATGATCCCACACGGTCGAGCGAATCTATTTATAAACGATGCTTCTAGGAACGGACGAATCGAATAAATTCACGTTCTGCTACCAACCAATCAGAAACCAGAATTACTCCATAAATATTAAACCTTTTCTGCAGCAATTTTGCATGTTTTTTCTGTCTCGACACGATAAGAATCTTTTGCTCTGTGGAACTGTCTACTGCAAACCAGTCACCTCTCAGGACTTGTGTGGAACAACGAACCATTGGAAACTGTTCTGTCTACTGCAAACCAGTCATCTCTCAGGACTTGTTTAGAGCAACAAACCATCGGAAACTGTTCTGAAACTAAACATGGCTTACACTTTTAGAGGTTATGGGCCCAGTGTCAGAAATTTAGTTTCTTCCTTCTTTTCATCGTTGTCTTTTATCTTTCCTCCCTTCTTTCCTTCTTTAACTTTACGTCTTTTTAACGAGCTGCTGCTGCTGTAAGAATCACCACACAATTGGTTCTACTAAGAGATATTTTTCCCGCGAAAATTCAACAAGTGCACTAGAGAGCGGAGCGAAAGTCAGTTTTGGACAGAGATTCCACGAGGGTAACACGCAAGTTACGAGCTCTGGTCCTACTCAGACATTCAAGTCTTAAAAATAGTAAAAGTTATTTCATTGTTCATAGGAATGAATAATGAGTTTCAGTAAGAGTCGAATCAAGTTGGTTGACTCGAAAAGAAAAGAAAGAATCAATTCTAAGAAGAATTGATCTATAAACTGGACGCACGAGATGCGATTAAATGTCGGCGTGTGGAAACCGAAATGTCTTTCCATGTTGTAACCAGTGAGAATTTCATCTGACAAGAAGGACGAACGAAGGTTTTACCAAACAACATTGAGTTTTCAAATTCAAGGATTATTTTCAAAAGAACTTTCAAGGATTCTGTCACTGAAGTGAGGACAGATCGATTTGGAGTGGCGTGAAGAAAATATATATGTAAAAAAAAAGGACTCACACATATATATATAAAGATAAAAAAGAAAGGTTAAAAAAAAAACGAAATCATTGTTTTACGCAGTAAGTTCTCTTATTCTAATTTTCTCTTATTTCTGTACTCTCTCTCTAGTGTTAATTAAGCCTTTAGTGCTTGCCATAAGGACATTTTTTGGCAGTCGAATTGGTGAACATATAAACTTTTTTCTCTTGTAAATTGAACATATAAACTGTATTTTCTCTTGTAAATTGAACATATAAACTTTTTTCTCAATAATTGAACTTTGCAGCTTTGCTGCCTTCTTTCCCCAACCCTTATACTTTCTTTTCCCTCAATAAAATGTCAATATTTTTTTTATTCTTAAAAGTATTTCCTTGTCTTTATTTTTTCATGTCCTGATTTTTCTAGGCTTATTAACATGAACCACGTGGGATAACCTTCACGGGACTCAGTGAATAAATTTCCCGCACCAGCGTGCGTCTTTATTTTATGCTTCATATTTTTTACATATTCAAATATTTATTCATGGTGTTTAGTTTGGTTATTTTATTTTATGATGTATCAACCTTTTTCAGGTGTTTAATGCTAAATCCAATAATTTTGGATAAAAGTTTTATGCTTCAAGTTCTTTATATCTTCAAATATTTATTTACAGTGCTTGGTTTGCTGATTTTGTAGGGAAAATTGTTATTTTTGTTTTTGACTTTGCAGAACATGATTGAGTTTTGGAAAGGAAAAAAAACAATAGTATCAATACTTGGTGCATCTTAGGTTACGAATCTAACCTAATCTAGTAGCACTAGATGTTAAAAATTGAGTACTAAATTAATGGCAACTGATTCTCACACTTTATAAGAAAGAAACAGATTCTTTGTAGTTCATTGTGTAGGGATCACCAGTTGTTTATATATATATATTAGAACAGTCCAGACCTTAACATTCGATCATGACTTTGAAAAATAGTGTGCATCATCCCTAGGTCGGATATCATTATCCAGGTTTGGTCATGATCAGTCAAGTGGTGTGGCCTTTGACCTTGGAAAATAGTGTGCACACACACTAGGTGGGGGACCATGCTAGGTTTGGTCATGATCAGTCCAGTGGAGTGGGCTATAGGAGATTTGGTTACACAGACACATACACGAACGCTACTTCTTTATATATATATAGATATATATATGTAATATGTGTAAAGGTGCTTATTTCTACAAACATTATATGGCTACACATTTTCAAAATATGTTTCGGTCAGAGCTATGAACAGCTAGACCTCCTCAAGACTTATCTCTTTTCTTTATAGCTTCATTTAATGACTATATCTATAATATAAAGCTGAATGTCTGTGTGTGTGTGTCTGGTTACGAATAGGCTCCTATATGGTTGACTATTATAGAAAGCTGATCACATATAATGATAAAAGATGTATCAAGACATAGGAATGGGTATGTTTGATCTGGCATAATGATTATTAATTAAAATTGTGGGGTCTGCATACACGCCTGGTTCACAAAGTATGGAAATAAAAAAAATTATAATTAAAAAAAAAACGTTTACAAGTGTTTTTGATATAGATGTACATAATAATACTTTGATAAGTATGTTTTAAATTAAATAGGGATGGTATGATAAAATTGTGGGGTCTGCGTTCGTGCCTGGCCTCCATAGAATGGAAATAGGCACAAACTTTAATAAAGACTTTTCATATCTATCTGCGTAAGTATACTTTGATAATTGTGTTTCAGTTTGAAGAAATATGGTATAATAAAATTATGGGGTGTTCGTTCGTGCCTGACCTCCATAGAATGAAAATATGTCACAAAGTTTAACAAGGTTTTTTAATATAGATTCACAAAATATTGTGATAAGTGTTTCAGTGTGAACAGGTCTGGTATAATAAATTATGGGGTGTATCTATTTTATTTTTACTTTCATCATATTTTGCTTTGGTTTTGATACTCCCAAATTCGAAGTTATCTCTTTACAACCTTTCCTTTTCATAACCTATCATACTTTCATAAATCAGAGTCCATTTTCTGTAGGCTGTTTTTGAACCCAGTCAACGACGGGTACTTTTGTTAGTATATTTATATGTGTGTGTGTGTGTGTGTGTGTGTGAAATGAAAAATCCTATAGAGTCCTCCATTATAATGATAAGAGCATAATATCTATCCATGTAAATGTACAGGCCTTAGGTCATGATGAAAACCTGGGTTACACATAGAGGCCTGACCAAGCTTAAAATATATGGGCAGAAAAGGATCTTACGTTTCTGAATTTTGGAGATGAGGATTGGTTATTTGTATTATTTGGATTTTTCAGATTACTATTCTCATCTTGAGTGTCATTTTCACACAGTTTCGGTCGATGCAACTTCCTACTTTCTTCAGGTGTATCTTGCCGAACTCAGGAAGGTTTCTGTTGAACTACGGAATCTGGACGGAATTTCAGAAAAACCCTTTATTTACTTCACAGGAGTAGAATGGTTTCGTTCCGTCAGCCATGATAGAGGTCGTAAGTAATTCACAATTGTATTTTTTGGTCACCCACACTGAGAATTGAACCTTCAATAAGATACATCTAATGAAGGTCGGAGGTTACATCGACCGAAACGTTATGAAAATGAAAAGATGAGAATAGTAGTCTGACGAATCCAAATAATGGAAAAGGATTTGTTTATTCAGTCAAAGTAAAATCCGACAGTGAACAGTGTGGAGTACACCAAGTGATACAATCAATGCAATATTTAATACTTTAGAAATGTACCAGTTCCTGCCCAACCTTTCACAATATCTGCACGTCTGAATTTAGTCTTAAAATTTATAATGTAAGTCTATAGATATTAATTATGCAACACATTTGTCTTCCTTGGATTTTAAGAGACTAATAAAAAAAAAATCTAAAGAATGAATAAATATGAAATTGTGCAAATCTACTCTTTAAGTGCATAAGCTGAGCAGTTTTTCTTTTACTTTTTTTTTCACTTTTTCATCTTTTACATATTTAAAAAAAGTTGACGTTAATATAACAGAAATTCAGTTTATGCCCCTGAGACACGACTACATTTGAGTGCTTTGTGTTTATTATATTGCAACAAAGTGAGCTGTTTTAGCTGCAAGATACAATCATTTGTGAATGTCTATAAACAGAATAAACCAAGGAGACAGTTTAATCGTTCAATGAAATAAGAATTGACAAAAACAGAAATATAAATTCGATGATACGATTTTAGAATTGTATTATATGTATATTAATGTTTATGTGTGTGTGTGTGTGTGTGTGTGTGTGTGTGTGTGTGTGTGTGTGTGAGAGAGAAAGAGAGAAAATGAGAGAGCTATAACAGTGCAAAATTTCTGAAAAAAAACTACATATCCTTCGTGGGTTGAGCAATCTGGTAAGATCGCTGGTTGTCGTGAGAGGTAATGCATAGATTTTCGTAAAAGGATAAAGAACTCTAGGCTGCTGATAATGCTTATCATAATGTTTCATTTACTTCGAAGCTTGGTCATATAGAGTAATAGATAAGAAGTTTGACTGTCAAGAAAACGGTCTGGTTTCGATCTCAGCTTGAAATACTTGCTTGTCTAGCTACATTGAAGAGCATAGATGGAGCGAAAGAGACTCTCTGTGGATGAGTGTCTTTCACACACACACACACACACACATATATATCATTCAAACACCGTAGTGTTTAAATATATGGTTAATTGGCAGTTTTAGTCATTTATAAATGCTTTAAAGCTTCATCGCTCACTCATTTTTTTACTAAATTTCAAACAATTATTACAGTTTATAAATCACCTTCTCAGCTCTATTGTGAAAAAAGATTTTCCATTTTCGTTCAGTAAAACAAAAGTTATAATGAATTTAATTTCAAAATCGTAAAAATTCGTAAAGAAGTGAGCAACATTTATTATGACTGGTTTCCGTAGCAACCACGTCGCTTCAGCAACTAGCGTGGCTACTAATTCACGGCTGTCGCTAAAAGAGAAGTAATAAGTGAAACAGAGAGAATGAAAGCAGACGAGTGTCGTGCATTGTTTTACATGTGTGTATGTTATATTTATGGTGCAAAAAATATGGTACACATGAATATCTATATTATTTTTAAATGTGGAAAGATATTAAAACTTTTTTTCCCTGAAAAGTCTGCCCTTAAATATGAAAGAAAAATGGAATAAGGTATGCCTTCAGTATTGATTTGCGTTTGCACTCTCTGGAGTGCTTTCTTAATGTCAGGATTAAAACTGATTTTCAAATAACTGTTTTCTTCTCTTTGATGCGAGTGAGAATTATTACATCACTAAAAATACCAAAACGTTTAAGAAATATAAAAATGTAAGCGGATAATTATTGCTATAACAAAAGATTTCATCTCGGTCGGCAGCTGAGAAATTTTGCACTTACTAATCTTTAGGTCATCAATTGCAGACTGGCCTTTCGTCTCAACAGATTTTGTGGTACTAGACTTTAAGTCAACTCTAGCAAGTTCGCAGTCCATAATAATGTATATGTAGAAAAAAATGGTATAAAAATAACTAGAAAATATTTTCTTGTAAAAAAGGCTTTATTCATTCCATATATTTTTGGTATATTATATATATTTGTCTACAAGAAAAAAAGATGGTTTCACATCAGAGACATCGTCAAAAATTAAGGAAACGCAATTAATAGGAGAAAACGACACAAGAGTAAAACGTTATTATAAGTATTGTTAAACTAACGATATCTCGGGTAAATTCAACATACTGCTGTTAAAACTTCCAACTCCAAAATTTGATACTCTTTCAAGATGACTTGCACATGACGACGTACGTACAACACCTTCTTCTAACTCCATCCCTGTTCGCTTCACATTCGTGTTTATTCACCTGTCTCATTTGCATATAAACGGCGACAGTCTGCGTCGCTCAGGTGACCGTCAACCATAAAACTAACGAAGTGTCGCCGCTTTAGCCTTTCTTTCCTTTTTTTACATGATCGGCTCTTTGAATCATGCAAACATGTTAGCCTAGTAAAACTCATCTTCAAAACTCGACACACTGATTGCTGACAAGACCCACTACTCCAACGTCCAAATCAAAAATCAACTCAGCCTCTGTAAAATCAGGCTTTTTCATTTCAAACCGGAAGCATCTCATTTACATATTAGGTGAAAATATCGCAAGCATATAAAGAGAAAGACAGCCATTTTCTTTTTTTTCTTCATTCTTTTTGACTGCACAGGACCCTACATGCTGCACAAAAACAGGTTTGCACTAATTTTTAAGGCGTTTCATCATAGAAGAGTAACTTATTTTGCCTTTGCCAGCATTTCAGATCACAATACCCAATTTTGATTTCAGTTGGTGCGATGAGAGTGTTAAAAGGTTAGTATGTATGTGTTAGTGTTTATTATGCGTTCATTTCATAGTAATTTGTATTATGGAACCTTGTCCATGTTAAAATGTTTTCTATGCTGTCTTTTTAAGATACTTATACAAGTTAGGTTTTATTTTTTTTTTTTAATTTGCTTTGTACTCAGGCTTTGGTTTATGAGTTTTTCAATTAGGGAGGAGTACATTTTTGTTATTTGTGTGTAGTCTAGAGATTCCAATATTATACATTCTGGGAAATTTGTGTTTCCATCTTCACTTTTTGTATTTGATTCTGAATGGGGTCTTCTAATTGTTTTTGAAGCCATATGAAGTATAATATTGTTTTGTCACATTTGCTACCTACCCTCCTCAGAGTCCTATAGTAAGAGATGATTGGAGGAAAACCTATTCACCAAAACATTTCAGGAATACAAGGATGATATATTTAGACAGTGGGCATAGATGCATATGACTGATTCCTTTATTTCCTTGCAAGGTTTTATAAAAAAGGTTTGTAGCATTTAGTTTCACTATCTTAATAACCCTTGCTATTGCCTTCTAATATCAGTATGTTGGGTTTTTTTTCTCTTTTTGCTTGGGTTTCATTGTTATTAGGGTTTGTCATGACTAGTTGATTGCTCAGGTCAGGTCTCTCCAACTGCCTATCTAGCCAAAGTAAGGGCCAAAGTCGAATGTTTGAAACCAACGGCCACTTTGCGTCTGGATCATGAATGGCTCAGCCAATAGGATTCCTTTCTAAAGCATTGTGGATCACCATCTCCGCCCAACAGGTGGCCCTATTGAGAGACTAACTTTTGCAGGGGGGGGGATAATCGGTGTATCCTGAAGCCCTACGAACAAGGGCTACTTAAGGTATGGGATTTGTTTGATTTGAGTGTGCTGTTTTATGGAATATCAACTATTTTCAAATTCAGCCATTTTGTTAAAAGTCCGTCATGCACTTTACATCCTCAAACATCTGCTCATTTGTTTGTTTTGTTTTACATCGTATTAAACCCTTCCAGGCTACTTAATGATCACTTTGGTGAAAGTTTTTATATTTCAAATTCCTTACGTTTTCAAACACCCATCTATGCTATTTGATCGGTTTGTTTTGTAGAGTGAATAAAATTGTTGTTTTCGCAGAACATGATTAAGTTTTGTAAAGATATAAAAATACAACAACTTTAATGTATGGTGCATTTGAGTCAAGAAGTCAATATTTTTGGACAGCCTGATCTGGTAGCATCAGCAGACGACAGAAAATCGCCAGAAAATTAGAAGATATTGACCTGCATCATAATGATTTGTGCAAAATTCAAATATTGGAAATCTTAGCTGTAGCTCTGTTCTCTCTAAATACTTTGAAGAGCGTAGGATGAAGGGCCTTAGAACAGTAACTATGAAAAAAGCCCTGAATAATGATGTTCATTACTAGACATACATCATTACCAAGGCCCAAGAAAACTAGCTTTACGAAGGTTAATACATCAACAAAGTCAAACATCTAGTTGAGCCAAAGATGCTTTGGTTCTTAAACCAGTTTCATAATATGCTAGCCCACTATCTGCATGAAATTCTGCACAGCATGAAGACAAAGTTCCCTCAAACTGTGATCTTTGGGTGCGTTTTAACCAGTCTAAACAAAACTCTTCAAGGATGTACACTTTGGATTTTGAGAATATATTTATTAACCAAGATATAACGTTTGATTTTATTTTCCAATGTCAAATTTATATTAAACACCCTCTCTCTCTCTCTCTCTCTCTCTCTCTCTCTCTCTCTCTCTCTCTCTCTCTCTTCACCCCTCTCTCGCGAATAAAATGATGTAACAAAATTTTCGGATTTTGTAATCATGACCAAATGTATTTTATTTTGTTTTGGTGGATCGATAGTTGCTATTTTTCTGATGAATTAAGGGCAAAATAGATTCATTGATTGATATAATAATTAAATGAATGATTTTGTGCTATGAAACAGTTACTGTCAAGAATTGTAAATGTCAACGTAATTAAAGAAATAGTAAGAAATGAAATTATAAAATTTGGAATACAGACGTTTGTCATTTGTTTGTTATATGCTCTGTAATGACATTGAGCTTCATAAATTAAAGATTAGTATATAAAAAAGTGAAATATAATTAAAAATCATACACACACACATACATATATATATATAGGATGGAATACTGCTGCCATATCTGGGTAGCAGCTGCTAAAACAGTTTATCCTGCCTTGACAGAGTACAAAATAGACTTTGTGGCCTAGTGGGGGATGCCCTTTTCTCTTCCCTGCAACCTCTCTCACACAGAAGGGACGTTGCGAGCCTGTTTTTGTTTAATCGTTATTTCCATGGAAAGTGCTCGTCTGAGCTCCAATCTGTGGTCCCCTCCTCGCCAATCTTTCGCAAAAAAACACCCGTCTAGCTGAAACCATTCTCAGTAATTTTCCCCACTCTTTATCTGTGCTTAAATCAAAACGTAGATTCCATGAACAAAGCTTCTTTTTAGAAGTACACGCTTGTGGAACTCTCTTCCGTTTGTCTGTTTCCCACCTGACTACAACTTGGATGTCTTCAATTCCTGATGAACCGCCCCCTTAAGTAAGATATTTTATCAGATCTCTATTACTAACGATTACAACAATATTGTCCCATTGATTACTGTACACGCAATAACTCTTATCCCCGAGTGGCCTCTGGGCCTTGATAAGTGGTGACTTCCATATATATATATATATATATATATATATATACATATATATATATATACACACACACACACACAGATATTTTTATACTACTATGTATATATAAGCCTGTAGGAATGAAACGTGAACAGAAACACAAGCATTCATGTGTAGCCTACTTGCCATACATATATATATATATGCACACACACATTTTCATACTACTATATATATATATATATATATATATATATGGCAAGTAAGCTACACATGAATGCTTATGTTTCTGTTCATGTTTCATTCCTACAGGCTTATACATACATATGAGTGGGTATGTGTGTATAACTTATGTATGTGGGTGTACAATTTATCTTATAATGGCGCATTTCCTATCCTTACTATGAATGCATGAATTAGCATTAAAAAAATGTAAATATGTTACATTCCGTTTTTTTTTTTTAATATATTTAAAACAATTTCAGATCCTTATTTAGTCAAATATAAATCAACATTTAACATTTTCGTGTAAGCTTTCTTCAGTACTAATTTTCATTACTTAAAAAATATTCGAAATATTTCTTATAAAAAGCAAAGAGCCTTCAGTATAAAATGTATCATATAGATGTTGACATGAAAAGTAGAATTTACCAAGACAATTTTGATTCACTACTCCTTCAAATCATAAATAATGTTTGCTTGAAATTTGCTCGGAAATTTCAAAGAATGCACTTAGTGTTGTCAGGAAATGTTTGTAAAAAAAATCCAATATTCGTTTCAAATGTAGCCATTAATGCATAAATTCATAATTAAAAGAAATTAAATCAGCTATATTTCATTTTTTAATATAGCATAATTTTAAACTCTAATTTAGTCATGTATAAATCAACATATAAAAAACTGGGAGACGTGAGACGTCAAAAGTGATTAAATTTTCTTGTTTTAAATTATATATTTGAACATTTTATTGAGTTCCATTTATTGGTTTTTAGAAAGTAACGCGATTCTCGAAAAAATGATGTGTTAATTTTTCAGATCAGTTCAGTATAGCATCTTAAGAGGAAAACAATTTCATTTTATTTTCAAGATTTTTAACCTCATTCCAAGATGAACTATTTCTGGAAAAATATTTCATTTTGTATTGTATTTGTCGCTACATATAAGTTCCAAAGTGAAAACGAAGAAATGAAAAAAAAAAAAAAAATTCCCAACCTTTGCTACCAAAGCTACAAAATACTAGAGGCAATTTCTGTTTGCATTAGTATGAAGCAAGCTATGGAAATTACAAAATTCCACGTTAACATACCATTTTGAAACAATCTCGAACAGAACACTGAAACCAAATATGAAACATTTTCAAAATTAATTATCCTTGAAGGACCACAGACCGAAGACTGAGATTAACACAAATCCAAACCATGCTAGCAGAAGGAATGTATCACATTTATAGTTATCACTTATTTGTTTATATATATCAATATGTATAATGTGTATGCATTTCATTGTAAGAGATCAATAAGTACTACTTAATGATATTTTCAATAATTTTGTGTAAACTCTATTGAGAATTAACTTTCCTTAAAGATCAGGAAACTTTTCAAATAATGCATTTCGCTAACATTTTTTTTTTTTTACACGGTGGTCACCACTTATCAAGGCCCGGAAGCCACTCAGGGATAAGGGTTATTGCAAGTACAGTACGTTAGTGTGGAGATTTAATGAAGTGTTTACTTAAGAGGGCGGTTCATTAGGAATTTGTTAACGTTGGACTTAAAGACATCCAAGTTGTAATCAGGTGGGAAGCAGGCAGACGGAACAGAGTTCCACAGGCGTGCAGTTCTAAGAAAAAAGCTTTGTTCATGGAATCCACGTTTTGATTTAGGCACAGATAAAGAGTGGGGGAAATTTTTCACAGTGGATTCAGCTAGACGGGTGTTTTTCGTGAAAGATTGGCGAGGGGGGACCAGAGACTGGAGTTCAGACGAGCACCTGCCATGGAAATAACGATAAAACAAGGATAGGCTCGCAACGTCTCTTCTGTGGGAGAGAGGTTGCAGGGTACAGAAAAGGGCATCCCCCACTAAGCCAAAGTTTATTTTGTACTCTGTCAAGGCAGGATAGGCTGTTTTTAGCAGCTCCTGCCCAGATATGGCAACAGTATTCCATCATTTTCAGCTATTTAATTGGCTATCTTCAAGAAATAGTATCTTAATAATGTGACGTTCAAAATCATCAATAATGTCGATCACAATATTATTCATTATCATATTTTGTGAAATTAGTTACTAAATGCGGCTTTATATAGGAATGTTTAATATTTTTTTACAATTAATATTTATGTATAATATTTTGTGTTTTTAATAAGAAAATTTCTCATTTTATTTGAAGGTGTGAATAGTTGTAAAAAATCATTAGGAGAATATGAAAAACTACTAAATACATATAAAATGTCCTTCTTGTCTTATACAAAATGTTTTGCTACTATAAGGTACATTGCCTATTATATAATATATAAATACACGAATGAGAAATTACTTAAATGCAATTTTGCTAATAAAAGTGGTTTTCAGAAAAGCATGTACAAATAGAATAACATTGGTGATTATTTAATCCTGAGGCCTGGGTTTTAATATTTTAAATTATAATTAATTTTAATTTTAGAAATCTACCCTATTAATATACGAAATCTGACTGGTATAAACTATTAATTATAGAGCTTATTCTCAACTGCATTATTGAAGCATATCCTAGGCACATAATATCATTTACTAAAAGTATATAGGAATTAATCACACCCAGGCACCTAGTGTAACCTTTAAATTATTTTAGTTCAATAACTGAAACTTTTCCATATTTTCTCTCTTTATATATATATATAATGTGTACACGCATGATCAAATTGACACACGGTTCCTGCTGGATCACCGAAATTAAGCAACGTTGAGCTTGATTAGTACTAAATGGGTAACTATTTGGAACTTCTAGGTGCTATATGTGCTCTCTGCTTATCTCTTTATTGTTTCAAGTCATCCTGGACTTTTCCTTGCCACTGAACTAAAACAGTGCCGATTTAGTGAGGTTGTGATCGCGCAACTCTTACCTCACAATTACACATGCAGCTTTCCCTACATAGATATCCTTTGTTTTTTGATACTGAACGGAGGCATCGTATATGCACAAACTGAAACACGCACATTATATAATATATATATATATATATATATACATATATATATATATATATATACATATATATATATATATATATATATGGAATCACACATGTATAACAAGCGTTTATTGTTAATTCATTTAAAATTCATCAACTAGAAATAATGAGACGTTCATTTTATTATCACAATGTGCTTGACTTTGGAAAATAAAGTGATTTTAATGACCCAATTTAAATTGCAATGCGTACAAAAGGTTAATTTAATTACAATTAGTCTAAAACTTGAAGAATAATTTAATCAAATTCTGCTTTGAAAGTGTTTGCAAATTAGCAGACTTTCCACTTGCATGCAGACTTGGAATGTGGAAAGAAAAATAAGAACCACTTTCAGAAAGGCATACAGTCGGTACCGGTCCATTCAGATTACATCAAGCGGTTAAGAATAACTTTTGAAAACAATCGAGAGAAAACATATGTGTTGAACTAGAATTTATTCTAATCTAATTGATGATCCATCAAATATTTCAACATTATACCAAACTCCATCATATACAGAATAATTACATATAAGTCAACTTCTATAAAACAGTCTTTCAGAATGTATGCCGCATTAAAATAATTGTCTAATAATATAGAGGACTCATTAATCCACTCAACTAGCTTCTAAATCCTACCTTTCATTGTAAAAGTTCTTAGATGCCAGAGGATGATCTATTCTGAAAGCTTTGTTTGCCTTTGGAATTACTGTCATGCTCCCTCCAAAAAGTACCAGCATTCAGTAATTAAAATGTATTGTGAACAAACATTTTGTTGCCCAACTCCCCATTTAAATTACTCCTATAGATCTGGTTCCTATTAGATTAATTCATTGTGTTTCAGTGGCAATATGTTTTGTTTGTGGCGAATATAAGTTTATAAAAAAAAAATTAATCTTGTCAAATAGTGTTTTGTGAAAGTTGAAAAATAATATTTTTTTATTAAAAAAAAAAATACTCTCGTCAGGTGTAAAAGTCGCCATGTTTTGATAGGAAAAGAGTGGGTAGCTCTGCATTCTAAGTTTTTGAATTTTTATATCTAGTTGGAAGTAAAAAAAAAAACAACAAAAAAACTCACCAACGAGAAATAAACAACAATAAAAACAAGAAATATATAGAGAGAGATGTGTGGCACAAAAAAAGATTTTAAATTATTTTAAAACAAAACGAAAAAAAAAAAAAATTACAACCAACAACTAAATGAAAACAGCGAGTAACAACTCCATTTACTGGGTGAAAAGTTATGTAATGTGTACAGACAGCCGGATGTTTACTCTGCAACGTCCCAATCAAAAAAGTGCATAAAACAGTGTGTGTGCATGTTGGTACACACACAACAGCTGCTTGAAACAATAAATATCGAACGCTTATATTTAAACAAAGATGTTTTTGATGGATCTAAAATTCAAAGTTCTTTTCGTAAGCTGAGTTTAATTAATGAAGACAATAAAAAGGCAACGAGATCCAGAAATTTATCAAGAATTTGGAGGTCAGCATTTGACATCTCTTTCACTTAGCACTTCTTTTACTTAGCACTTCCAACTTTGCCATGATCTTAAATGAACATATGTTGTCACTAACTCAAGCTTTTAAGAATTTCTTGACCTAGTGGAACGGGCAGTCTATCAACTAGACGGGGTTGGGAGGGTCCTACTAATCACCTCCCCCCTCTTTTTTTTCTCCCCGCCCTCGACACAAATGAATTATTGTATCATTTTTATTGTTATCTTTTTTTGTTTTTACACGTCAATAAAAAAATGTTTTAAAAATTGGGAGTTAAGTAGGATGTCCCCCAGTATGAAAGGGTGAATGCGGTATTATGGTGAAAGATACTAGCTGGGAGAAACTTTTGATTTTGTTTAGTTCTGGAGTGACAAGGATGACCAACGACACCCACAATCCCCCCCCCCTTTTGAGTTGGCCATGTGCCTAAGTTTTTTGTTCATTGTTAATTTTCAATGTATTTTTTAGCATGAATTAATATCTCAAAGTGTAGTATCCGTTCTTTAGATGCTACACTTCAATTTCTTGTTCTCTGTCAGTGGAGAAGAAATCCTTCACGACTGAGACAATTTTTATTTATGTTCCTTTTCTCCACATTAAAAAACGACCCTGGTGTCTAACTTTGTCCCGTGGGGAGGCATTGTAAATAGGAACTCAAGCTTTTAAGAACATTAAAGTATAACATCTTTTCCTCTTCCTCCTAAGATAAACGCTCTAATGCCGATCATGCTTTTCTCCTTATCCATCGGGTACTCCTATTCCATACAACACGTCGTTACTCAGATAAGCTTTCTCACTTATTTTTCAACAAAGTACATATGACATGCGTGAACAAACTCTCACCTTCACTACTCTTACACATGTCACCCTCAACATAATACATATATTAGTATTATTCAGATTAATTGGACAATTGTTCTCATCTTGAACTTTATCTGCACAACGTTTCGGACGATGTAACCCCCAACCTTTGTCAGGTGTAAAAGTCACCATGTTTTGGCAGGGAAAAAAAGGGGTAGCTCTGCACTCTAAGGTTTCGAGTTTTGGATCCAGTTGTGCAGATAACAATCAAAACGAGAACAATCGTCCGATTAATCTAAACAATACAAACATTCATACCTCATCTCAAAATTCAGAACTGAAATAAATATTACTTTATGTTAAACCTTTTTTCATTTTTTTCATCAAACATTCTACTCCCTTCACCAAAATATATTTCCTTTTTAACGTCTTTCTCTACAAACCCCGATAGCATTGACTTATGCATTGGAGACAGATACTTGACCATCTTGTAGTAAATAGCATTTTTTATTACAAAAGCCTCAAACTGTTCTATTACAGATTAGAATAGATTACTGTTTATCTATATTATCCGTGATTTTAGAGGACGCTTTTGGACTTTATTCTATTAAACGAATTTCTGTGCTGTTCCTTCATCGACACAAGTAATTGTAGCAACATATTTAGTGAGCATATTTCTTTTATCCTTCTCAAATATTCCCATATTTTGAGCATCGTCGGTAAAAAACATTCCATTTCTTCTCCCCGAACATAATACATTTTACGAGTATGCAGAGTGTGGCCATTTGCATTTAGCATATTTTATTCCCCCTTTTTACTATGTGACTTTATTTCTCTTTGCTCTTAAATTGGTTCTTTCCTATGTAATATCTACTATTTTCGTTCTTGCGTTATTGTCATCCTTAAAACTTTTTTGCTTTTAGAAAACCATCTGTTATTTTACCAGTTATTAATACTCCCGTGCTATCTGCTATATTAGGTCCCCCCTCACCATCATTGCTAAGGTTTCATAACACTGTTCTACGTATTAGTGAAACCGTTTTGTTTCTTTTTAATTTCATCTTTTTTCAGGTGATCCATAAACGTGTCCATGAAACCAAATTGCTTCCCAGTTTTGATTGTTGTTGAGCATTCAGCTGACTGTCATTGATATGAATCGGTTTCACGAAACTATACTGATCGACGAATGGATAGGACCTTTTATAAAGATGTATAGATGCATTTTAAAATTACATTTCAAACATGAGCGTAACAGACTAAATATACTATTTGAAACATGAGTATGACAGATTAAAAAAATACTCTTTCAAATTTAAGCATGACAAACTCACTGGTGCAGAGATAATAAAAATTCTTGTATACATCTAAAATGCATTTACTTAGGTGCAATTTTAAATTACAGCAAAATTGATTAATAAATAAATCCTCTAAAAATGTAAGAAAATATAAGTGTTGCTGCATTCATATTTTATATGTAGACTGCTTATCATTATTATTATTATTATTATTATTATTATTATTATTATCATTATTGCAGGCTAGAAAAAGTCAAATGCACAGTTAATATAATGTGCCTTAGCCTGAAGTAACAATTTGTTACAGTTTCGACTCTTGTGCTTGAGAGAGGTGCTAGTCTAGCGGCACTGATCAGTTGTGATACAACGAAACAGGACTGCATGTCGATGACTACAAATATATTTAAAATATATATATATATATATAGAGAGAGAGAGAGAGAGATTGAGAGAAAGAGAGAAAGAGAGAGAGAAATAAAAAGGAACAAACCGAGTTATGTATTCATCAACGTTTCGTCTTTATTTCGAGACTTCCTCTGGACGAAATAAAGACGAAATGTTGATGAACACATAACTCGGTTTGTTCCTTTCTATTTCTCAATTTTGTTGAAATACTATTTCTGTTATTCTCATCATATATATATATATATATATATATATATATATATATATATACAGGGTTCCATAAAGTCCGTGTGCACTTTAAAAAATTTATAACTTTATTTGTATTTGCAATAGAAATAATCTGTAAAATGGATTTGAAAGAAGTAAATCTATATTTTTAAGCTTTTATTGAAATTTTATTTAACTTTCCACATGCCCTCCATCATTAGCAATACAAAGGGTAATACGATTTTGCAGTTCACGAAAAACATTTGCCAAATGATTTATAGTAATGCCTGAAATCACATTAGTTATTCTAGCTTTCAAATCTTCCAATGAACTAGGTTTGGTTGTATACACAATTGTTTTCACATGTCCCCATAAAAAAATAAATCTGGCGAACGTGGAGGCCAATGAAATGGTCCACCCCTTCCGATCCGTCTGCTAGGAAATTCCTGATTTAGAAACTGTCTAACATGCCGAGTAAAGTGACAAGGAGCTCCATCTTGTTGAAACACTATCATCTTTCAAGTTTAATTGTTCAAGCTGCTGAATAAAGTAATTCTGCAAGATATCTAAGTAGCTGTCACTGTTAATAACACGATCTTCAAAAAATATGGCCCTATGATTCGATTTATTCTCAAAGCACACCACACATTAACTTTAAGAGAGTCCCTTTCATGTTCAGCAGTTTCATTTGGGTTTTCAGTTCCCCAAATTCGGCAATTATGCCTGTTGACCTTGCCACTAATGTGAAATGTTGCTTCATCAGAAAACAGTAAACTACTCACAAATGCATCATCATTGCAAAGTTTTTCATTGAACTGATGACAGAAAATTAGCCGTGCATAATAATCCTCTTCTAACAACTGTTGATGTAATTGAATTTTGTAAGCTTTCATATGAAGTTTTGCCCGCAGAATCTTATGCACAGTAGACTTTGGCAGCCCGAGCTCCAATGATGCCTGTCTTACAGACTTTCTTGGACTTGCTGTAAAGGATTCTTCTATGGAAGCAACACTTTCGTCACTGACACATGGCCTTCCAGACCGTGGTTTATCATGGACAGAGCCTGTCTCTTTAAATTTTTTCATCCATTTAACAATGGTGTTCCTATGAGGCACTTTTTTTTATTGTATTCAATTCTAAACTTTCTTTGTACAGCAATAGTAGATTTCAATTCAGCCAACCAAAGGACACAATTTACTTTTTCCTCAATTGAAGCCATGGGATCAAATTGATTCTGAAAAACAAAAGAAAATATTTTTTACTTATTTTTTACTTATCTAAAAATTGTTACGAATTTTGTGGCGAAAAATTATTCAATAACTATACTTAAAACTAGATACATGAAACTTTATAACACTTTTTACAGATTATTTCTATCGAAAATGTAAATAAAGTTATAAATTTTTTAAAGTGCACGCGAACTTTATGGACACCCTATATATATATATATATATATACTAGCAGGGCGCTCGGCATTACCCGGTCGTAAAATACACTTAAATATGATATTTTGATTAATGCACATTTCGTATTTATTATTATATATAATAATATATAGTAATGATTTAAAGTTTTTTAAAAAAATAAATGACTTAGGCGCTACCATCGAGAATCGAAACCAAAACGTTTAGCTTACGATTTATTTTCTCCTTTGCCGTTAATGATTGAGCTATGAAGACATGTTTGCTGCAAGGATAAAAATTAAAACATGAACCAATAGCTACTACGTTATGCATGCATATTTGTAATGCCAGCGTTCGACTTTTACCTGGCAAATTTCATTTTTTTTTTTTATTTTCACACTTTTGTACTGATTTTCCTGGGCTAAGACCCAAATATAAAGTTTCGCATGAGTTCAAATACCTTATATATGAAGTTTTATGTCTGTAGACCAAAAGTTGTAGGAGGAGTTTTGTAGGCAAAATTTTTTAAACATAAATATATATGGAAAAAGTTTTGTGCTTATTATAAACTTTTTACGCAAATATTACACAAGTGTAAATTAATAGCTAACTAAAGATGAACATCCCATAAGAAAACCGAAAAAAAAATCTAATAGGGAATTAATTAAAATGAATTTTTAAAAGAATATGTTAATTAGCTAGATCTTTTGCTAGTAAATGCAGTTCCACAACCCATATATAAGAAAGTTGTATTTTATTTTTAAATGAATAGAAAGAGGGTTTTTAATATAAAAATCAATACACAAAAAAGCCCAAATTTATATATGTATTAAAATGTAAAAAAAAGAAATGTAGAAAAAAAAAAAATATATGAATGCTTAGGTGTAACAACTGTAAATGAACATTGGCTAACAATAATGTTAGCTTACTGTTCAAAAAATGTTATTCCGAATGAACATTTGTAAACCTCTAAAAATCTTAAGAGAAAAAAAAATGTAAGATAAATAAGTACGTGACCCGGGCATATTTTGTTTTTCCAAAATTTTAATATAAAATGCATTAAACATAAATAAAGCTTAAAAATAATAATAATGACTATCAATAATGAATAAGATAAATCTGCTGACCAGTTATTGTATTAATAAATAATATAAAAGAAAATGTTTGGATTAATTTATTATAATGCCCACCCACATTAAGAAAAGAAAGTTTAAGGTATGCGTTCTGTATTTAGGTGGAAAATGTAGAGAAAGTAACAGAAAATAGAATGGTCGAAAACAAAAAATGAGATAATGATGGTGTTACAAACATAAGACGTTCAAATGAAAGAGGGTGGCAGTGGTAGGAGATCTAATTGCAATTGAAATTTTTCGACAATCTTGTGAGAAGCTATCTAGTCAGATAAAATGTAAAAATTATTGAAAGTTACCGAAATGAACACATACTGCTTAAAACATGCATCAATAATTGGCTTAAATCACTGTCGAATAAGCTGTTAGAATGAAAGACATACTAGTCAGGGAAATAGCAAAAGAAATCACGTTAATTTATTATAAAGATAATAGAAATCATTAAAAAGTATAGTATACAATTACTATTATTATTTTATGAAACAATGCTCTCTCTCTCTATCTCTCTCTCTATATATATATATATATATATATATACGGCATAATCACGTTGACACACCGGTTCTCGTCAGATCACCGAAGTTAAGCAACGTTGAGCCTGGCTAATACCAGATGGGTGACCATTTTGGGAATTCTAGGCGCTGTATGTGCTCTCCGCTTATCTCGGCATTGTTTCCAGTCGTCTTGTACCTCAACTTGCCACTGGTATGCAACAATGTTGACTCAGGAGAGGCGTGGTTAGAGGTTGCGCAAGTCTTGCCACACAAATTTCACGCGCAGGCACCCTTACAGTGGGTATCCATAGTCTGTCAAGACTGATGGAAGCCTTCATATATATATATATATATGGAAATTTCGAATTAAATTGTGTAAATTAACATTTACAAAAAATACAACATTTTTTTCTTTAATTCATAGATTTTCAATAGATGGCCTATCTCATCAAAATTATGTATATGACATACTCTATTTTCTCTCTTATAATGGGTCAATATTCTACCATAATTTTAACATTTTTAATAATTTTAATATTAGTAATTAGTATTAATATAGTAACATATTAATTTAAAATATATTACTTATATAAAAGATTTCTTAGTAAACACTATCTAAAAAGATTTTCACTTAAATCATTCTTATATTATGCTTGCGCAAATATAAATGTTTTTCAATGATTTTACCATACTGAACTTTCTAGATTACGTCATATGTATGATTTTGAACTTTAAAGAACTCACCTTCCAGCTTGAAATGTACCTTAAAACCCCATAATTAAGTCTAGAATATACAAGTATTCATTGCTTTGGATTTTACCACTGTTCCTGTATCTTTATTCATTAATCCATGAAATATCCTTTTAATACAATCATTTTAGATTTAATTTTCAATTTATGTGCTAATAAGCAAAATTTATAACTACAAATATTTATTTTGATAAAAACATTTCTTTCTATAAGATGAGCTTCATAGATTCAGGAAAAAACTTTAATTTCTTGTATTCCTTGTCAAACAATACATTTGTTGTAAATTTTTAATTTACATAATTGGATTCAAAATGTTCATTTATATTACTGCTCTATCTCGTATACTAAGCTTTCTTTATCTGGTTGGGATTGTCATAAATATTGATACTAATATTTGGACTTTATGTTTACAGTATTATACAATCTGTAATTGAAAGCATTTCAAAATTTCCTTTGATCAATTTATTTTAATGAAGTCGTATTCCTCTCTGTTTGTTTATTTGTTTGTTCATAATTTGGCTAATATATAAAACAGGTACACTGTTTCACAAATAGATTTGCATGATTTCTATACATACTAGTTATTCAAAAGGAATCAACAGTCAAGAGGTTACCTCATTTGCATATTACATTAAAGAAAATCTGTTTTAACAATTTGCTCTACATTTTTAATCGAAATTAGACTTGTTTTAAGCATTTTATTTAGAAATATTATATAAAGTGGATTTATTTAATCTATTTTTAATTTATTTTCAATTTTATTTATTTTTAATTTAATTTACATTTATTTTTAATTTATATTTAATTCATTTTTAATTTAATTTACATTTAATTCATTTTTAATTTAATTTACATTTAATTCATTTTTAATTTAATTTACATTTAATTCATTTTTAATTTAATTTACATTTAATTCATTTTTAATTTACATTCAATTCATTTTTAATTTACATTTAATTAATTTTTAATTTACATTTAATTAATTTTTAATTTACATTTAATTAATTTTTAATTTACATTTAATTAATTTTTAATTTACATTTAATTAATTTTTAATTTACATTTACATTTAATTTATTTTTAATTTACATTTAATTTATTTTTTATTTACATTTAATTTATTTTTTATTTACAATCATTTTTAATTTACATTTAATTCATTTTTAATTTAATTTACATTTAATTTATTTTTAATTTACAATTAATTTACATTTAATTTATTTTTAATCATTATAATCAACATCAGCTGCGTTTAAAAACAGAAGTTAGCTTTCATTTTACTTATGAGTTATTTCCCTTTAATCTGTTAGATTTTATTTCCCTGTTTGAATTTTACTGTTTTATGCTTATAAAAATCCCAAATAAAGTTTCCTTTCAAGAAAATCGTAACAACTTATGATATTTGGTGTATCTTATATAAAATGTGACTAAACCTCCGCCCAGCAATATGTTTTTTTTTTATCTGGCAACACTGGGTGTGTACACCTAGTTTATTTATATATATATATATATATATATATACATATATATATATATATATATATATATATAAAATGTGTGTGTACATTATATTTACTGTTTGTCAAGCATTATCACTGCCATCAATAATATATATATATATATATATATATATATATATATATATATATATATAGAGAGAGAGAGAGAGAGAGAGATATTGTGTATGCACGCTAATATTTAGTGTTTTTTTTATTATTAAAGGGAGTGAAAGAATTTGCACAGGCCTAATAATATCATTTTTACTATTTTTGCTTCGAATTCTTAACACTTGTTGACAGAGGAGAAAAAAAAGATGGTGTCATAAATGACAAAGCCGAAATGGAAAATTCAACGAACTGAGTGATTTTTCACAATAAAGACGTCATTCGTTTTTTTTTTTGTTTTTTTTTTGTTTTTTTTTGTTTTTTTTGCTTTTCCTCCCCAAACAACATTAAAAACTACGCGATATTCCCTCGGAAGAAGACAAGATTTTCTTTTGTGTATGGCTTTAAGAAATGTAGAACCTAATTTTCTTTTGACAGCTTTTCTCTTTTTTTAATTTTGTTTTTTGTTTTTTTGGAGATGTAAGATGCCAAATGCCGAACGCAATCATCTGCTTACCATGACAAAAAAAAAAAGTTTTCTTGGGTTAGTTTTCAGGTGGGAGTGGGTGTAACAAAGTAACAAATTACCTGTTTTTTTATGACGACATCTTCCTTTCAATCTGAAATGATAAGGAAATAGGAATTAACTCAGAAAATAGGATGATATTCTCACAAATATATTAGTTGGGAAATATGACATTCTCAAAACCATTAGGCTGGCAAACAAATATGAAGGCATCTTCAAAACTATTACGCTAGTAAGAAATTATGATGACATTCTCCAAAATATTAGGTTGGCATAGAAATGACGTTCTCAAAAATATTAGATTGGTATAAAAATGACATTCTCAAAAATATTAGGTTGGTCTGAAAATGACATTTTCAAAAATATTACGTTGGTACTAAAATATGAAGATTCTTAAAAGTATTATAATTATTTTTGCATCTCATACGTAAGCATTTGATTTTTATTAGTGACATTATTCAATAAATCAATCAAACTAAATTATCAATAAACTAGACTTTAGTCTGTTAAACATTGGCAAAAGTTATAGCACGTTGACTTAAAATGAGTGTTTTATGCTAAACTTCGAGCGTAACTGGTATTATGGTGACTGCATTACTCCCTATTAATCCTTAACTGTGCATCGAACAAATACCATAATACTTAGTTCGCTATCCTTTATCATAACAAAAGTGGAACTCTCTGCCACTTGCCTGTTTCCCACCTGACTACAACTTGGACGTCTTCAAGTCCAACATAAACAAACTCCTGACAAACCTCCCCCTTAAGTCAGACACTCTATCTAACCACCCAATACTAATAATTACTACAATACTATCTCATTGATTACTGTACATGCAATAACCCTTATCCCTGAGTGGCCTTCGGGCCTTGATAAGTGGTGAACTCCATGTAAAAAAAAAGTCCATACAAAATGTCAGTTAGATCGAACCAGTAGTTTCCAAGAAAACGTGCAACGGCAAACAGACAGACTAAGAGAAATATAATATAGATAGTCGATTAGTATGTAAAAATACAGGAAATACATCATAATGTGTGACCAAACAATAAACAGGAAGAAAACCAAAGGGCACATTGAGCAGCATGTTGTAGAAATATAAATATCAATGTTAATGATACATGAAATAAAGTGCAAATATTGGCAGTTTAGTATTATGCTTTATAAGTATTATTTCTTAATATAATATTTATGAGATTATTATATTTTCCTAACAATCTAATATATTTTTTAATGTCCTCGGTGATGTATTTCCTGTATTTGAATATGATTGCTGTCGATTATTTGCATAATAGTTTTTTTTTACATACTATGAATTGATTATTTGAACGTTTTTTTATCGATTCATTTATTGAGAAACGTCACTAATAAAAATCAGTTGTCTGTGAGAAGCTAAAATAAATGATAATGAATAACAAAGATAAGGTTTCAATCCATGTTAAAAGAATTTTTTTTTGTTTATATTAAAACTTGTTGAAATACCAATTAGACCAGAGAGAAAAAGAGAGTGAGAGTTAGTTATATCCGGATACTTATTTCAGACAGAACCTTTATAGCTTATTAGTAGTAAAGCACCCAACTACAATTCCTTGCGATTGAGGTTTTGAATTCTACCATAGTCCACCACGCTGATGAGCCACAGTAACAACGAAACACGTGTCTGTGGATAAATATTATAACTAGCGAGATAGACATCAAAGTGGAGACTATGAAGAAAGTACTGAATGAGGGTGTTCACTATTCCCTACGCAAGAGTTACATGGTCCAACTACTCACTGCCAAAATTGAAGAGAACCACCTTATGAAAGCCGAGGAGCTCCTCAACATGGTAAAATATCCGATTCAACCGAGAATGTTTTCATTCTTTTTAGCACCAGTTGTATAATAGGTGGCTAGCCTATAATCTGCACAAAATTCTGTAAGACAAAGTATCTTCAAATTGTGATTGACTTTGAGTATCATTCCAGCAAAGACCATATCATGTTGTTCCATATCTTCACAAAAGGACATTAATTTGGATTGTTATATTTCATTGCTTTCTACTGGATAGAGAGAATGGCCGTGGGAAGGCCGTAGGTATGACAGCAGGAATCAGCTCTAGGTTACATCTTCAAGAAAACTCAGATGTGGCTTTCTGAGAACTTTCATGACTTCACCAGTCCTTACATCCGTTCCCCCCTCAACTTGCCTGATTGCAACCCTATAGTGGGTGGTGCAACTGAGAAAGACACGAAATATAATGTCAGTAACACGAAGGACAAGTTAATTACCAGGATTAAACTAGTGATTAGGATGTCTTAAAGAACACCATGAGAAGCGTACACTAAATTCTACTCGGAATGATGGAAGCACAGGATGGCTTCTTCAATGTGCTGTATTTCCTCTAAGAGATGAACTTTAAATGTTGTCAATTATTAGCCAATGTTTATAACGTAATTTTTTTTCTGTCATTTTTTTCCAAAAGTGTCAAATTTGTCTAGAACACCATTGTTTCTTTTTATTATTCCTTATGTCCATTTACACAGCACCCTGAAGGTTTCAAGAAGTTAGAATATAGCAAGAAAGAAAGTGACTGGAACAATTGTTCAACGTGGAGTTAAGAAACTCATCCAGGCAATGTAAGTCACAATAGCATTATTATAAACGTCCAGGGAGGTTTCATACTCTTGAAAACACTTCTTTGGGTGGAGGTTCCAGCCAAGTTTGTTTTATTTCTGTATTAATAATATCTCGTATCTGCTATTGTCAGAATCATCCGGGCGGTTTACGGAAAATGACAAAAGGTGCCAAACAAAAGTTTCCTGTTTTTTTTTGTTTTTTTTTTATTTTTTTTTTTGCACAAAGGCTGGTCAAGGTTTTCAGTGAAAAATATATTATTTCGGTTGGTACGAAGCTAATTCAATTAAAAATAATTGAAAGTAAAAACAATTTCAATAAAAAATTAATTGAAAAATGATAGCAATATTCTTGGATAATTAATGGACAATTTTTACGAAACTTAAAAAAAATTCAAATCAAAGAAAAAAAAACATTCTAACATTCTATTTTAAGTTTCATGAATAAATATTTTTTTTAATAACAACGTATAGCAAACAAAAATTTTTTGATTTTTTTTAATGATTTTTTAATGATTTTTTTTTTATAATTGTTTTGTTCAAATCAAAATAAATATTTAGATTTTTTATAATAAACTAATGATAGCGAACAAATGTTTTCTTTATGATGTTTTTTATCATATTATTTATATTATTATTATTTATCCTATTCCGTGTTTCGGTACCTTCCAGAATCTTCTGTAAACTGCCGAAATGATTCCGACAATAGATGGCTCTTATACTGCATAAGTGCACATAAATTTGATAAATATACTTTCGGTATATTTCGAGTAGGTTACATAAATTGCTTAAGGTGCCGAAATGCTCAGCCAATATAATCACAGCAGCTGACAACTGGAAAACATATCTTTTTGCTTATTAAATTGTTAGGAAAATACATAATGATTCTTAATTACTTTTTCACAGTGCCACTTGGATGTAAGGGACCACTATTTGGGACAAAATCTGCAGCGATACTATGTAGGGAATTGAGAAGCAAGATGTTTGTGTTCACATTACACTTGAACTTCTGCATGTCAGTATAGTCAGGGAAGCAGGAATCTAGGGAGGGAATTCCAAAGTCTAGCAGTTCAAGGGAAGAAACAATTTAAGTAAAGTCGAGAGTTGATGTCTACAATTATCACATGATCAGCATTCCCAAGTGGGCAATGAGCATTTGCTGTACAATCCTCGGAAATTGTAGTCAGAAATAGGTCCAGAAGTGAGGCTTGCTGATCCTGTCGATATGGGAGATGAGTCGTGATTGCCTGTTTCAGGGAATTGGATATGGAAAAGTTTTATATAAAGCTATCAGTTGTCTGTGTAACTAGAAAAACTACTCTAATTACTATGGTGGACATTTAAGGTCACCAAATACATGTACTTCAGCGCTGATATCTAGGGAGAGTAATAATTCTATGCTGTCAGAGACATGATTGATTTAATAGTTAAAAAGCCCTCTAACCAATGTTAACAATGGCTTTCTAAGTAATAACGTTATCTCAGCAAACTGCATAACAGTAGTTTTTTTCATTGGAATTACCATGCGATGATTGTTTCAATTATGATTTTTTTTTTTTCTTAAATGTTAATCCATTACACATTGGCTTTCGTTTTTGGTAAAAAAAAAAAAAAAAATTTGTCACTTTAAAAATTGGCCAGTATTTTCACAAAAAAAAAAGTTTTCATTCAGTACCTCACAACAGTTTATGAAACCTGTCCAGAATATGCCGAGGATAACGCAGTTCCTATTCTGCATAAGTATCTGAATTTTAATAAACTGTACACAGGACTATATTTTGAATTACTTTTCTCTAAGTTCTCATTCACCTGACAATATGTATCCACTCAGACAATACCGGATAAATACAGCTTGTTATACATAAACAAAACAGATACTAAACTATGATAAACGAATATAAAAAAGAATTGCATTAAATTTCAAGAGATGGCTACCTTTTCGTTTTTCATATTTATTTCATTTTTTTCTTGCTTGTCCTTTAACCTAATTTTTTTAATAACCGTGCATTTCTAATTTACGTGTTCTGTCTTCTTTTTTTTTAACTTCAAAATAAGATTTATATTATTTTCTTCTGTTCTTTTGATATTTTTCTTCTATTTATTCAAGGGGATTTCCTCAACAAATGCAAAAATTCAACAAAAACAAAACAAATCACAACAGAAACAAAACAAATCACAACAGAAACAAAACAAAAACAATTCTTGACTCTAATAGAGATTAGTTACATGTCAAGCAATTTGAGACACTTTTTTATCCACCAAATTCAACACATGAGCCTTATATAAATCATTTCTTACATTTTTTCACACATCTAGAAGAAATCTCTCTCTAATGTTTGGTCTGCCACACTGAAGTCTTGATGTTTGACATAGTATTTTCATCACTAAACATACAGATTGAATGGATGCATCTTAGATTAGATGTGTCCAAACTTCACCAAAAAAGACTCACAGTCGGTTATGGAAAGATCTGAAATAGTATGAAACAACCGCAAAAATGCTATTTCAGACAAGAAAGTAATATTTCAAATGTGTAACACAACCAAGAAAATAATATTTCAAATTTAGTATTTACTTAGTTATGCCATACTATTTCAAACATAGTATGACAAAACTAAATAATGTTAAGCTTGAAATATTTTCTAAGTTGTTCCGTGCTAAGTTTGAAAGATTATTTTAATATTATATGTACCAGACATTTGAAATAGCATTTTCTTGGATTTGCCACACACTACATTTGAAATAGCATTTTCTTGGTTGTGTCACAGACTAGATTTGAAATAGCATTTTCTTGATTGTGTCACACACTACATTTGAAATAGCATTTTCTTGGTAGCCACGTATTAAGTTTAAAATAGTGTCACACAACTAAAAAATACTAAGTTTTAAAAATATTTTCTTGGTTGCATCACACTAAGTTTGCAATAACATTTTTTATTAACAATAAAAATCTGTCTATTCATTGATGAGTTCGTCAATATGTCACACTTCAGTTCAAAAACACTATTTGCCTCGGTCTGTCAAGCTTAAGTTTGAAATAACATTCTTTCAGTTTTTGATAAGAGACTGTCAACCTCTTGTTAAGTCTATTGCTCTGTTTTGCTTTAGTTTAAAATAAATGTTGGGCATATCAATAGAATGGTATCATTCCTATGTTTCTTTTTATGTTTAAAATTAAAAAAAGTGCTAAAATAAAGGAATTTCTTCATATGCATACGCATGATGCACTAGCAAAGTCTAATGATCGAATCGCATGATTTTCGTGTTACTTATTTCCGTTTCTCTGTTCCAATGTCTGTCAAACTTGCCCTATGAACTCTCTGACAACCAATTTTCTCTGGGTATGTTTTTATATAAACGCAATACCGCCTAATATTAGACACACACACACACACACATATATATATTTTATTTTTTTATTCATTATTAGTTTATTTATTTCCATTTAGTATCTTTTAACAACTCTTGCCGACATTTTCTTAAGTAATAACCTGTACATTTCAGTTGACCTATTTTTTTGCCCTATATTTTTTTCGCGCCTTTTAACATCTTTTTGTCTGGGTCATTTTGACATTTGCTTTTCTACTTTATATTTAATTCTATCACCATTTAATTTTTTTCCTCTTCTTCTTCCCTGATATTTTTTTCCTCTTCTTCTTCCCTGATCTTTCTTATTTGCATTATGTCTCGGCAGCCGTGTGAAAAGCATATCTTTTTTTCTTTTATTAATATTATTGGAATTTTTCCCCTTTTCCTTGTACATATTTGTGAATTATTCCATGGATTTCGGCCTTTTGGATTATTTTGGACCATCTTCTAATTACGTGATTTCCTTGGATTTTACTTGTGCAAATGAAAATTCAATTAACTTTCTTGGAGTTATATTTTTGGATTTTACCGTCATTGGATTATTTACCGTTCACCAGACTATCCATTCACGTGTAATCACCTTTTTCTTCACCATATTCCTTCTGCTTCACTTTTTGTTATCAAGTAAGATCTTTGATTTACTTGCAGTTTCATCAAATACTTTTGTATGCAAAATCCGATCCCGCATTTTGCTAATTCCTACCCTCTGATGAGAAAGAAAGTATTTCTTCGAAACTCTGCGGATTAAGGACTATCCACTTATCAAGTGTTTCCTTTTCAGATTAAATATGTTTTTAATTCTTTTTCAAAGTGTTTTTTAACATGTTTTATTAACTGTTTGCTCTTTATATATATATATATATATATATATATATATAGGATAAATGACAAAAGTTATATTCCAAAATTCATGATGTTGACCATCTTATAATTTATTTATTTAATTCAGTTGACATACAATTTTTTACAGTATCTGTTTCGTAGCGCAAGATCAATAACTTAATTATTATATCAATCAGTGAATCTATTATGCCCTTAACTCATCAGAAGAAATAGCAACAATCAATCCGACAAAAGAAACTGAAGTGTGATTTGACATGATTAAAATCCGAAAATAGGAAGGGAAGCTGCAAATACCTTTATATTTTTCCATTATGCAATATTGATTTTTTCAATATGGTATAATGGAAAAATATAAAGGTATTTGCAGCTTCTCTTCCAAATTATAAGATGGTCAACATCATGAATTTTGGAATATAACCTTTGTCGTTTATTCTCTATATTGCTCTGTAAATACATGGAGTTTTTTTTAAATAAGGATTGATGTATATTATAAGAAAATATATTTCCACAGAAATATATATATATATATATATATATGTATGTATATGTAAGTCCCTTTAAGAACTCTTTTTATTGTTGAGCACTCCAAGTTGAAATTTCAACTCTGTAGACCAAATATTAAGAGAGGAGTTCCGTATACACTTTTCATACACACACTGACAGCATCACTTATGTATATATATTTCTGTGCTAGAACATTTTCATCTTGAATTCTGTATAATGTAGAAACTATGCATAAATAGAATTCAGCGTAATAATGAAATTAAACACATCATCTAATAAGAAAGCATGAAAATGAATAATTAATAAACACTCGTTTTTCAAAAGAATATGCGAATTAGTTCAACCGGGCAATGCTGGTTAACTGGTCATGCTAGTTGTAAATAGAGTACTGCCAGAGTAGCAGTCAGTGTTTGTATAAAAAAAATATTGTAGCTGTCATTATTATTATTGACCATCAACTCTATGGTTGTTGGTTCAATTCTGGGTTTGGGATGGGTCTAGCCACATCGATGAGTGAAGCAGTCTGTCTGCGGATGATTATGATTAATTGTGTATATAAATATATGTATATGGATGTTTGTGTATCCATAACAAGCTTTCTACAGTGTGCGTGCTTTGTGTACCTATGTGTATTTGCTGTAGCCTCTATTAGTCAATCAGTTCAGTTTCATAGTTTGATTATTTAAAAAAAGAAAAATATCTAAGAATTAAATTCTCTTCAAATTTGACAAGAAATTTAATCAGAAATAAATTAAGCAAACCCTAACCCCAACCCACCCCAGCAAAAGCAAAACTCGCAAAACCCAAAATGGCGCCGGCTTAACTGGACGTTAACTTTGATTCGCTAATAAAATAAATAAATGAATAGCACAGTGACCCAGTCTGAAAATACCGTTTCCAGCGAGCTTGATTTTCCCATTCCTTTTAAATCACTTTCCACATCTAATTGGTTATTCCCTCCACACGTTTCAGTTAATTGCTGCACTAACATCAATTTAACAAAACAACCCCAGGCATGACTGCAATCGAAAGCACTAAACTGACAGCGTTTTATTTGTTTTTTGCTTCTTCCGTATTTGAAAAAAATTGCCACGTTCCTTCCAGCTTCTTACTAATTGTAATAACCTCATCACGATTGAAAATAGAAGGTTTTGAGCTGGTAGGAAATTCAAATTCTACACCAACCGCTCACATGAGGCGCAACAGAGCATAAACACTTTGTTGTTGTGTGCGCTGACTAAATTTTCAATTATGAAGCAATTTAGTAAATCTCTCACATCTTCATGCCTGCTTTAATATTTTTATTTTTCTAATTTAACGGAAATCTCTTTATACATAATTATAAAGCAGTGAAATATGGTCTTATTTACTTGCCTCCCCACAAGGACAGTTAGTCACAAGGTCGGTTTTAAATGTAGGGAAAATCCAGCTCCCCAAAAAGGAGCACTCTGGATTGAAACAAAATTAAAAATTGTCTCAGTCATGAAGGATTTCTCATCCACTGACTGAGTACAGAAAAAGTGAAGTGTAGTATCAGAACAGATACTACATTTTGTTCCAATCCAAAAGGGCTTAATCGGAAAGCGTTATTTTGTCGATTAAGAGAAGACTATCACGTATGTGTGTGCAGTATAATGTATGGAAGTGATACCTGACCTGTGAGGGTTGAAGATATGCGTTGCATGGAGAGAAATAATATAAGAATAATATGATAGATGTGTAATGAAAGTATAAAAGACAGGCTTAGTTTTGAATACTTCAGTTGAAGATTAAATCGAGCAGTATAGAGAGATGTGTATGTATATATATATATATATGTGTGTGTGTGTGTGTGTGTGTGTGTATTAGTTGTACATATCCGGTGTTGTACATTGCCGGCCAGAGAGTTTAGTTGCATACTATTTAAGATGCACCAAATACCCAAAGTTATTATGATTTTAGAAGCATGGAAGATAGCCATCTTTATCTACAAAATTCAAACAGGAAAATAAAATCTCTATAAAGAGAAATAATTTATAGTTTAAATGAAAACTTGCTTCCTTTTTTAAATAAAACGTATGTGGTTGTACTAATAATTAAATGTAAATTAAATTGAAAATAAATTCAATAAATCAACTTTATATAATATTTCTAAATAGAATACTTAAAACAATTCTATTACTAATTTCCATTAAAAATTACGAGCTAATTGTTAAATCAAATTTTATTTAATGTAATATGCAAATAAGAAAACTTCTTGAATGTTGATTCCTGTACAGTGTACCTTTTTATATTAAACGAACTGTGAACCTTTTTTATATATTAAACGAACTGTGAACAAATAAATAGACAGGAATACGACTTTATCATAATATATATATATATATATATATATATATATATATATATATGTGTGTGTGTGTGTGTATATATATGTGTGTGTGTGTGTATATATATATGTGTGTGTGTATATATATATATATATATATATATGTGTGTGTGTATGTATATGTATATATCAATACATATATGTGTACACATATGCTCTCACACACATATCTACGTAGTTATATTTATAACTGAAATAAAACAAAAAGTAGAGCCATTGGCATCACATTAATTTTTTTTGCACATGTAAAATCTGTTTTTTTCTCTTTCCATTTTTTGATACTTATCAAATATGGTTGAGTCAAATTCTGTGCACATCACTAAAGTCAGTGCATGAACTATAACATAAGCAATATAGCATTGCCTTTGCAACTGATATGCATTCAAAAAGCCACAAATGATTTGCAAGGTTCGTTGCTTTGTTCTGTCACCTTGTGCCCAACAAAGCACAAGAGCGATATGACATCTTTCCTTATGATGCTGGTGGTCTCAATACTAACGGTTGCAAAACTGTATCAGTCCATCAAAAGTAGTGTTACTTTATTTACTTCATTTCTTCCACCATTTGTACAATGGTTTCTCGAGCTGTTGCAGTTGAGTAGGAGGGGGGGGGTAAGTTGCCACAGTTTTTTTTTAAATTGTTTTTTTATGCATCCCAAGCAAGGCATATTATCAAAGGGGTAGATTTATAGAGGCCAACCTCAAATCCTGGATCCAGGTGCCCCAAGAATGACGTCAAAGAAGTCAAAATGGGAGACGTACAATCTCCAGAGATTAAATCAGCGAGGCTGACCGATATTTAAAGACAATGCCTGGTGTAATGTTCTGCCGTCATCTATGCCAAAATATAGAGGCAGCAGACAAGAGAGAGGAGAGTTACAGAGTGAGGACAAACTGACACCTTTTTCTTCACTGTCAAGCAGCCACGCGCCTTCACTGATATTAGAACTGTCATACTGAAATCAAAAAGATTGTCATTGCTAATAAACAAAAAATTTTTATTACCCAGCTGTGTGTATTTTATTTCGCTGCCAAGTGTATGTATCAGGACAGTGACAAAAGTTGATTTTTAGAAATTATATAAACTGAAATGCACATTGGACAACCAGCTGCAGCAAATATATAACAATATATATTTTTTATATTTTCAAATATATGATAACAATGATGTATTTTTTAATGTTTATTCTCTGATAAAAAGTGCATATCTTTGAAAAGCCATGGATTAAGGGTTTTTATTTTTATAATTTCTTGTTTGAATTTGATGGATCATTAAATATTGTAATTTATTCAATTTTTTTAGAGTAATTAAAGAAATAAGAAAAAAAATAGATGATATAAAATTGAATAAATTCCTAGAGACGAGTCGCTATCCTATATACAACGCCTAGTATTCACAAATGGTCATCCTTCTGATACTGACCAGCCTCAGAATGTGATTATGTCAGTGTTTTAGCATGTTTATAACTTTCCCAATGGTTTTACAGTATATGTGAATTCAATGAGCCGTGCATGATTCAAACAGTTTAACAAATTACACAATCTGCATCAGTATCATTCATCAATATCCATTCTACCACCCGTGTCTCCTGTGGTATTTGGTACTTTCGCTTATCAGGATTTAAACTTGACATAGTGACTTCCAGCATCCATTTAATACCAAGTTCAGTCATTCTGGTGAAAGAGTCCATACTTCAAATTCTTAATATCTTCAAGTATGTATTCATGCTGTATGTTTTATATATGAATGGTTCGAGTGGTGATTGATTTGTGTTATAGGCATCTATTTTGTAAATAGTCTGTAAATAAGTTTTATTCAACCCATAAATGAGTTCATGACATACTCTTGTTTTGATACTACACTCCATTTTTTCTATTCTCGGCAAGGAAAGGAAAATTCTTCTAGACTGAGAAAATTTAAATTTTCATCCCAATAATATAATTTCCGAATCCTCATCTCGTTTGCTTCCACAATAAAAACCGATCTTGTGTTTAACTTTACTCTTGTTGGGAGGAAAATAAATAGGGACAAATAGTGCAACTCCGGCTCAGAGTGAACCTAGGAGTAATGGTAACTAAGGGGCGACTCCACACTTCCCCCAAAGCTCCTAAAATGAGGTGTTGCCACCGGACGTACTTTAAGACCATCACTACCGGATGTACTTTAAGACCACCTAGTGAATGTGCAACGAGAATATAATATATATAGGCGTGTAGTATACGCTATATATATATTTTTTTTTTTTTTTTTTTCATGGAAAAGGAATCTTTAGAGGCCATAAATGTCATTAAAAATGAAATGTGTTATTTAAATGAAATTTAAGTCAGACAAATGGCTAAATGTATACAGCTTTAAAACAAATTGAGCTCATTTTAATCAGATGAACTATTTAATTACCTCCCCACGAGGGCAGATTTAGACAGCAAGTTGATTTTTAACCCTTTACTGCCAGAATTGTTTTTATGCAATAAATACATTTTTTAATCATAAAACCCACATGTCACCGACGCATGAACATGAAAAAACCCTTCATTCACTTGTTGAACCATGCATAAACCCGTATTTTGAACTGACAAATCATAACATTAAAAAATATTTTTTTTTTTTAAGTACAATTTGGTAAAGGGTTAATGTAGAGAAAATTCAGCTCTCTATAAAGGAGCACTCAGAATAGGGGCAAATATAAAAATGGCGCCTGTCTAAAAGGATTTCTCTTTCACTGACACAGAACAGAACAGATGTTTCATATCAGAACAGATTCTACAATTTGACCTTAGCCAAATGGCTAATGTGTCAATTTGGAGTTATTCTTGACATGTTAAACTATTTAACTTATTTAGAATAAATACATAATTGAACTGATGTCCTTCTGTTTTTCTAGCAACAAATCCAATTCGCATGTTTCATGGTTTTGCCTCATTGTGGTTTGTATATCTTCTGGTTTTCTTGTAGTTTTTAACTTTAAAAAATCTACACTGAATCTGTTATTTAACCTGCTGGAGTAGATTTTGAAATCAATATGAACATATAGCTGAGACATATGAAATTGAATGGTTATACAACCAAACAATTTCAATAGATTTGAAGAGTAAGGAAATATAAATATAAAAATGTAAGTTGTTTGAGTCATGGAGATGAGATGTCAAAAGAAAATCATAGGTAAAAAGGAGATTATTTATTTATATACATACTTATCTATATCTTCATTTAATCTGCTGGAGGGGATTGTTCTCAATCAGCATATCATACATTTCATATATATAGATTTAAGGTAAGAATAGTAGTTCAAATCGAATAATTGAAATAATACACTTTATAACAGTCACTTCGTTTTCTATCTAGTTTCTTCACATTAGTGGAGATGAAGAAATTCTTCCTGAAGGTTGTTAGTTCAATTCCTGATTAAGCAACTTAAGAAACAAAAAAACAAATTAATTGATATCTGAAATACTACTAACAAAAAGATATACGTATTAAAAAGTATTGTACTCAAATGTTTTGTACTTTTAACTGTAAAGTAAAAAATATCTTCAATCAAGAAAATAAAAACGAATTATTTACAATTAAGTAATTTTAATTATTAAGTAAATTATTAACATTTTTAAATTTCACTGAGTTAGCAAATCATATTTTAAATTTTTTGTGTTATAATATAAGCCTGGCATTCTGCAAAGGCATGTTCCGCATGAGATTGTTGCCAAGTTTTTAACATAATATTGCATAATTAAACAAATATTTTACATTTTATATTATATGAAGAAAGAGTTACACTGCTGACGGAAGGAAGTGGGAAAAGGAAAATAACCTCCCATTACTGGAGAATAAGAAAAAGAAATTGACACCAAATAAAAAGGCTATTTTTAGAGTGGTAAATTGACATTTTACTGATTTTCTAGAATTGGTGTCTCTGGCATCATTGCGCTTGATAGACCAACAGTAGTCTGCAACCATGGTGGCATCCCAACGACCTTGATAGCAAACTTCCATGTGGGTGAGGTCTTGATGGAAGCACTCCCTATCAGTATATGACATTAAGTTTATTAAGAAATGCTTGAATACGATGTCTGCATCAGTCTTCTGTTCGAGTATGCAATCATGGGATGCGATACCACTTCTGCAGTTTTTGGAATCGAAAACAAATTTGCTCTATACAAGGTTTTTGAAGAGAGTGTCTTAAAAAGCTGTGCGAAGATGTTTCCCACACCTAAGAAAAACATAGCTGAGATTGGAGACACTAGGTGTAAAGTGATTGTAGCATTGTTCAGGAGCAAACCTAGAGACAATCTGTTTGCAATGAACTATTCTAGTCTCTACCAAAAGGTTTATTCAGCCAAAAGCTTTGTTACACCTAAAAAACTGCCACCGACCGCCTCTGTAACCTCCAAGTGATGCTTTGGATGGGCTGTGGCGAGGCCATGGACACTACTGAATGTGGATATGGAATTGCAGAACAACAGTCTAGTTCCAGTGATGATGGATACTGCAGTAGAACCACTTCTGAAAATAATTCATTGCAACTGTTCTGGTGGTTGTAGTACACCTCGGTGCACTTGCAAAAGACACGGACTTATCTGTTCATCGATATGCGAACCATATCAAGAAGGGCATTGTGACAATATGAGTGAGGAAGCAGTGTGTAATGATGAAAATAGTGACTAATGAACTGACATGGTTATCCAGTGATGAGTCTTAAAATGCACTATAATTTTTAGAAATGTACAAGTATGTCATAACGTCATTGATGACGTTACGACCTCGCCTGTCAATGTAGTTAGTATAAAACTTTGTATAGAAATTGTTATATCATAATAAATAGTATTAAAAAAATGCAATGTCTTTTGAAAGCAACAGCTATAGCTTTGAAATATAGAAATATTGGTTATTTTTAGTGAGATGGCTGTAATCGTTTTATGACGTCATAGTAAGGACCTTTGTGGTGATCAGATTTTGGTAAATATTTGGTATGTTGTTCCTCACATATAATAGTAATAAAAAATTATAAAACGCTTTCTAAGAATTTGTTCATGGTAAAGGTTTTTTTCTGTATTTTGACTAGACTATACTAATGTAACCTATTTAGTTAAACATCAGATTTATTATTATTAGGGCAATGACAACAGAGTATTATTATCATTGTTTTGACTCTCGAGTATATATCCGACACAGATAGACACAGTTAATCAACCGAAAACCACATCACTCTATATAAAATCATATAAGATATCAACGGATACACACTCGAGAGTCAAAACAATGAAAAGAATATTCTGTTGTCCTAGCCAATAGTATTATTATTATTGTTGTTGTTATTTATGCATTAATATTGTAGAAAAATATAAATCCACAATGTCTTCCATTATATGGATAAAATAACTTATCAAAGGAATAAAGTAAGGCTATATGTGTTTTGTAAAAAATTAGCTTTTTTATTTAAAAGAGAACATGGATTTTGACTACAAACGACTCCCCACCCTCGTTGTCTACAATAGATTTTATGTTTTGATATTGAAATGTTGATTTTCTGTAAAACGGACACATATCACAGTCAATAGTTAACGATAACTAACATTTAAAACATTGACCATTCTTAATTATCAATTAATTAGATCAATTAGAATATATAAACTAATAAGTAATCTTAAAATATAAGTATGTATAGTAGTCAGTATGTAAATAAATATGGTAGAAAATTACTTTCCAATCCATCAAGATCAAGGACTGCAATTTTCATACAAACATCCCGACTATCTTGTTGTTAGAAGATATTTTCGATTCGCCTTAGGATGACTAAAATAAGTCATATCAGTTTTAGATTAATCTTGATAGAATGGGTAAAAGTTTCGGCTTTTGGCTTTCATGGATGTTTTATTTAACCACAACTCTGACATCATGTATTAAACTCAAGACTTTTGAAGAAACAATTGCAAAAGATAATTTTAAAACACACATATTATATATATATCTCTCTCTATCTCTGCTATTATATAAAAGGAACTTTGTGTGTATTCGTTCACTCTGGGTGGTCGACTCGATTTTTTTAGAAATTTCACACGAAAGTATTTAATGTGTCTGGGAGTGTTTTTATGAAGATTTTGTATTGGAATACGACTGCTAAGTATCGAAAATCGAGGAAGTCCGGTTTTACCAAAGTTAAGATTTTTATACAAACTAACATCACAAGTGCATTTGAGAAGTTTTATATAGGGGTTTGAACTTGAAATTTTTTTCACTTTTTAGCCGGTAAAATAGCTGCTAAAGGGGTCAAAATTTTAAAGAAATTAGAACTTGGCAGGTTGACTAAACGTGTACATTCTACACATGCACAAATATGCATTTATGCAGTAAAGTCGGTTAATTTTTATAAGTTTGGATATACATCTTTTATTAGTTTAGATGGTAATGAATAAAGCTGGAGATCTATATGTTTTGGTTTCGATTCTAGCTGTTGGCAGCCAAGTCATAATTTTTAAAACTTTTGAAATCATACTCTGAACAATATAATAATTAATAGCGGCATATTAGCTATCATAGAGAAAAGTTGCTAGAGACCGCAGAGGTCAAATTTTCTTTTACTTTGACCCTAATTTTGACCACTTAACATTTGTTTTGAGCTCAAATCAAATTAAAATGTCTGACCTCTATCCAAGTAACCTACATCTAAAATTTAAAGTGTTTAGACAGAAACCTGGCGGAGGAATTTGGTAGAGTCTGCAAAGGTCAACTCTGTAAACTTTGACCTCTGGGCAGCCAAATTTTCGCCCAAAAACTGATTAAAAAGCTTGACCTATCTCTGAACACACTTTATGTAAAATTTCAAATGTTTAGACCAAAAATTGGCTGACTTATTTGTTAAAGACCGCAGAGATCAAATTTTTTTAAAACTTTGACCCCAATTTTAACCCCTTAAGATTTATTGTTTTGGGCTCAAATCAAATTATAAAGTTAGATCCATGTCCAAGTAACCTATATCTAAAATTTCAAGTGTTTATATCCAAAATTGGCGAAGGAGTTTAGTAGAGTTCTCAAAGATCAAATCCTTAAACTTTGACCGCTTAAGAGCTAAATTTTTGGCCAAAACCTAAGTAAAATATTTTTCCAAAACTCAATACCCGGTATGTCAAATTTCGAGTTTGTAGACCGAAAATTGACTGAGTTATTTGGGAGGGAAATTTACACAGACACACACACACAGACATTTTCACTTATATATATAAATATATATACTAGCATTTCAACCCGGCGTTGCTCGGGTGTTTGGAGGAGTGTGTTGAGCAAAAAAAAAAAAGAAAAAAAAAGCGATCAGTTTTTTTAACATTGACCCCTATTATGACCCCTTAATATTTATTGTTTGGGTCTCTAATCAAGTTATTAAGTTAGATCCATGTCCAAGGACCCTTTATCTAAAATTTTAAGTGTTTAGACCCAAAATTGTTGGAGGATTTGGTAGAGTTCTCAAAGGTCAAATCGTTGAACTTTGACCCCTTAACAGCCAAATTTCTGGCCGAAAACGGATTACAAAAATTTCCCCAAATCGCAGTACACTGTATATCAAATTTCGAGTCTGTAGACTTAAAATTGGCAGTTATTGCATAGGGAAACGTACGCGCACACAGACACGTTCACTTTTATATATATATGCACACACACACACAAGGTTAGTATGTTTACAGGCACATAAGGCAAGAATATATATACACACAGCTCTATCTACATTAATACATATATCCATTTAGATACACACACACACATATATATATATATATATATATATATATATATATATATTCCAACAACACATATATACCTCTGTGAGTGTGTGTTTAATATATATATATTGTTGGGACGATTCCTAATTTTTTTCCGATTCTGATTCCAGGAAAATGTTGATTAACGATTCCGATACCAAGTACGATTCCGTTTCCGATTCCCGTGGAATTGTTGTTTTGAAATATACCATTATATAATCGAAAGTTTTTGAGTAGAGAAAAAATTTGGTACAGTGAAAAAGTGGAAATACAATTAAGGGATTTCGAATACGATTTGATTTTTTTCGTAAAATTTCTTTCATTGAAGAAACAAATATTTTAACCATGAATTAAACATGCACCATGAAATTAATAATTAATTTCAGGAGTTATTTTATATATTAAAAATATAAAGAAAAAGTAAGTATAATTAATTCAACGAAAATACAATAACATCAAATTTCAAGGGGAATAACATGTTTTGTTTATTTTTTATATTAATTTTTTGTTTTATTTTCTCTTTATCTTCGATAAACTCTTTAAAATTTAACATTGTTTTTGCAGCTTCAATCGCTTCCACTTTCTAGAATATTCTTATTTCTAAATGAAATTTAAAAATAACTCAATCTTTGATTAAATTTTTAGCCTTTTATAACCAATCGTCCTAAATTATTCCTATTTATTTATTTGACTTTTTTAAAAATATTTTTAACAATAATGTTATTTTTTAAATCTAAATAAATTGATTTATTTCTATATTTATTTTTATTATATAATTTTATACTTATCGTTCTTTAATGTTTATTCTTATTTAATGTCTTAATTTACCTCTTTATTTCTATATAAAAAAGTACATTTTTGGTAATTGTTTATTTCTATTGTTAAATAAAAGTCATTTATTGAACTTTCGAAATCGTCTCCGCCTTAATGCTGTTTCTGACAACCTTTATATTTTTATTTTTTGTTAGGGGTTGGGAAAATTTTTACCTAGGCTCACATCACGACTGTAATACCAGGCATCGGTGAATGTCAGCCAAGCTCCTACAGTCCTTTAGTTGAACTGCTCTGAGTGACTAGTTAGTTTGCAAAGTTAGGGTTCAAAGGATTTTTTTAAAAAGTTAAACTTTTCTTTTTTAATAAGATTTTCACATTTTTTTTGTTTTTGTTGTGCAAAGAAGTTCCAAAAGAAATGTTTAATTGCTTCATTCACAGAATATTTTAATGAAATGTAAATTTCTAAAAGAAAAAAAATTAAATTCACTTATCACATTTATTTAACAGATAGCAAAATGATTGCTTTCTTTTGCAGTTTTCGAAAAACCTTAAGCGGAATTGTCAGTCAGCATAATATGTAGTTCTAAGGTTTTTGTTTTTGGATACTTCAAAAAAGCCGACCGACTGTCAAAGTTTTGTGAACTGATACCACGTCATCAGTTTCACTTTAGTTTTAGAAATATTCTCTGAAACAGCCTTCGTTCAGAAAATAGAAAGTACATATATTGTTCTATTAAACCTTTTGTTTAAATAATTTAACTTTGCTTGTTTTATAATATATAAAGATTGACAAGACATTTTTCATTTATTAATGAGATTTTTCATTCATTTACTAATAGAAGAGTGTCGGTAAAAAAAAACTTGCCAAAAGATAAGCACCCTCTTTTTGGTGCTTCTACAGTTAATCGCCGAAACTGGAGACGCCATTTTATTTCGCGCACCTGTCGTTCAAATCCAAGGGATAAATCAGTATTCTGAACTATGACCGAAGTTAGAAATAAATAACAAAAAACTTAAACTAGATATCAATTACTTCCGGAAAGAACTATGAAAAAAAGTAAGTAAAGAAAGTGAAAAGGAACATATATCCGTAATTGTTTCATTGGAAATGTTTCGATTTAATCAATGAAAACGGGAAAGTTTTTCATGAAACGCATATATATATTTTTTTATTAAAAACAGAAAATGAAAATGACATTCATAATTGTCTAAACTGGGCGAGCGCCATTTGAAAACCAAAAAAAAAAAAAAAATTTATCAAAATATAATTGTAAAAACATTTATTGAAAATTTTGCATAAGAAAATATAATTTTAATAAAACAATTTTGTAATGAAAGCAACATTGGATTTTTATAAAATAGTTTGCTTTTTTTTCGAACAAATAAATAATTTTAATGAAACATTTTTTTGAATAAAAACAACTTTAAAGGGTCAACAACAAATTAATTTAAATGAAACCGAAAAATCATTATCTAGTTTAATTTTGTTACTTATTTCATGCTTCTGTCATAGTTTAAAATACTGATTTCTCCCTTGGATTTGAACGACAGGTGCGCGGAATAAAATGGCGTCTCCAGTTTCGGCGATAATGTGTAGAAGTACCCTTTTTTTTTTTAGTCACCAGTTGGAAAAACCACTAATGTTTATCATGATTTACTCGCAATGAGAGCACTGTAAAAAAAATTTTCTCTAAGGGTTAAGTATACATCAACTTTTTCATGGACTTCACGTAGTTAGGCTGTTTTATACATAAATAAACCTCGCTCACAAATGAAAACAATGTTACCTCTCGGCCTCTAAAGTTTCGCAACAGTGCAAACAGATAGCTAATCGTGGGCATCGAAGTTTCGAAACAGACAAACAGCACCTATGTATGTAACGAAATAAGAAAACTCATTAAGATAAATAAAAATTACCTTTAAAGTAGTTAATAAAATTCTTGTACAGCATATTAAATGTTATGAAAAGTTCTATGACGTTTTTATCATAAATTTTGGACAGCATTAATCTAACTTCAAACAAACAGTTCAACTTAAAAATAAAAGAGAATCTTAATGAAAGAATCGTAAATCTAAAGTATTTTTTAATGATGCGATTCCAATTCTCCTCGAAATACACGATTTTTACGATTAATAATTCCGATTAATCGTCCCACCACTAATATATATATATATATATATATATATATATATATATATACACACACACACACACACACACACATCTGCACATGTATGCATATGGATTTCCTCTAATCCATTTTATTTTATTCAATCAAGTTCGCTAGTCTCTAAACTTATGATATCAAATTTGAATGAATCAGCAATCAAATATCCCCCGTCTAATGATCTAACCATTCAATCAGCAGCAGTAGTTGAGTATAGTTGAGTGGTTTTGAAAAACTACTTTTATAACTTCCGTTTGAAGAGGCTGCTTAAATGTCTTGCAAGTATGCAGACATCAGGGGACCGTATTTGATGGTGGCATGAAGACATAAAAATGGTTAATGAAATATGAAGAGAAACCAATTTCCCTAGGCATTCTGGAGATGAAACTCTTCAGTATTTTATTAGTTCAAAATTAGAATATCATATGATCTTTGGTGTGTGTTAAAGAAAGAGGTCCTAAATATTTTTGACATTTAACTATTTTATGATATCGTCTTCTATCGACCACTTCATTATTTTTTAAATATTAAAATTCCTGAGGTTATAATTTGATATGTATTAGCATATAATCAATATCGCCTATGAGATTTTTTTCAAAACTTTTCACTAGTCAAGATAACTGGGTGTTAATAGAACCAAAATAGATTATTAGCTGATACCAAAGCCCGAGAAATCAGTTGGATTCTTGTTTCTTTGGGTTTTTTTACAGCATTTCAATTCTTTTTCAGTCATTTAATGTTATATTCTGATGTTTTGAAGATTAATTTGCTTTGCATATATAGTTTCTCATGCAACTGACAAATTTTATTTAACCTTCAGATGAGATCCCGACGGGTAATATTACTCCTGATAAGAATGGACTTCAGAGAAATGGCAGTGAAAGGTGGTTACACATTTCTCAAAATTTTAAACTCAGTCGTGTGGCACCGTTCCGACATTTGAAAAGACCACTGCAGAAACAACGGACTTCTTCTGATTCTATGCTCCAATAACCACATGGCAAAAAAAGAAAGAAAAAGACATACTGAAGATGAAGTTTTCCTTCGAAATATATTTAGAAATTTCAATATAAATTTCAAACAAATAAATAGTTGTTTATTTTGTAATAATGTGTTGTTTTTGCTTCAAACGTATCTAATACGTATTTATTTTATTCATCATATCTGTCTAAATTCTAACTGCTATATGTCATTTAAAAAAAAACATCGCTCACCCCATGTCACGAACACTATACACACTTGGAATGTTAACGGCTATTTTTTTCGTTCGGAAATAGAACAAAACATTCATTTTACATTACAAATACAAATATATTTTCAAATGTTATACTGGTATTTTATTTCTTCAAATCAATCATCCTGAGGAAGTACTGAAATAAAGTCGGAACGTTAATGAACATACAATTTTGTTTTGCTCCTTTTTCATCTGTCAATCATGTTGGAATATTATTTCCATAATTTTTATCATGTGCACTATTTAAGATCCTGTTTTGATTTTACTTTTTATGTTGACAAACTTTAATCAATATATAAGTTATATATATGCCAATTAAGCTGTACAGAATATTCTGCGTTTCATCCATGCTAGGATTCGCCAGGCTTATGCGAAGAGTTGTGGTTGTCTCATGTTTTTATATACACACATTCTATTGAGTTTTTAGTTAGCCAATCAGCTTCCTAGTTGCCAACGCTCCCTTCCTAATCAGCCAATGGACAGGAACTTACAGACCAAAGGCCCAGTTGACTTTGGGTTCAACCCTTCCTTTGTGTGTGCTTTTTTAGTGGGAAGCGTAGGTGTAGTTAAATGTGTTCTTTTTTAATAATGTGTTAAATTATCATATATATATATATATATATATATATATATATATATATATACACATATACACACACAAACTATGTATATGTATGTTTATTTATTTATTTTCTATTGTTATTGTTAATTTTAAAATCATTCTGTATCGCTATCCTAGAGTAAAGTTTATCCTGCGTACACAGTTGTTCGCTATTTCTCTCCTACAGTTTAATAGATGTTGATGGTCTTTAAAGTATAGGATAACAAATTTTTCATGGAGGCATAATCTACATGGATCGTCTAGGTCTCTACATGTGTTTGCTTGTTTTACTATTTGCCATTCGACTTCCGGCAAACGTCCGCTTTCTTTGAGTTCCCAGTATTTGTTTGCTAGTGCTGTTTCCATTTGGTGTTTTTTTTTTATTTTTGAACGTACTTTTGTGGTCATAATATCGGGTTTTGAAATCTAAGGAAGTTATACCTACGTAATATTTGTTGCTATTCGGGTTTTCTTTCACAAATATTGTGGCCTAGTAAACTATGCTTTTTGGTTAGGCATTTATTTTGAAGTGGGAAAATTGTGCGGGATCTACAGTTGTATTTATCTTGTTCATTATTAGTATTTTTATTTTTATTTCTACTACGGTTGTCATTGTCCGGAGTTGGTTTATTATTATTATTATTTCTGTTCTATATCTATATATATCTCAACAGCAACCCGGAGCCTCTTTTTATTCTCATGTGTTTTAACACATGTGGACATCCAGAAAAGAACATGATTTTTGGAAACATTTTTTATATTCAGAATTGTTGAGGTATGGAACAAACTGCAGCCTTTACGACTTGCATTCATTCTTGGTTAGTTATGATGCACGTAAGCATGGTACAAAAATGATTTCATTATTATTGTTGTCCGATACTGCATAAACCAGAATACTTAGATAAATAAGTTTCATATTGATACAATAATATCATCAAAAAATGTAAATAAAACAATTTACTTTATTTTATTTCTAAAATGAAAGCTTAAAATAGGATAGAAATAATAATGAGGTACACAGAGGGTTCTTATTCATTTCCTAAAAATGCTGACTGTAATCTGAAAAGTTTACAAATTTATTTCAATTAATATCATTTTATTTACAATCCTTTCCATCTACTGTACTGAGTACATTTTTGGATCCTAACCCCAAATTTCAATTTATACAATTAAAAAGATAAGAATAAAAATATGATGTTATTATTATTTAAAAGATAAGAATAAAAATATGATGTTATTATTATTTAAAAGATAATAAAAATATGATGTTTTGAGCCGAGTACAATAAAATATCGGGTTCCTTGTTCAATCTAGAGATAAATCTTCCGGCTGGTTCTGTATACAATGATTCAATAATTTATACTTTGAGCTGACAATCATTTTCAAGCTGATGTAAATTGACTGATGAAAATATACAGTAATAAGACAATATGAGCAATACCAGTGGAAAGGGGTAATATATATACCATACACTGGATAAGGCAGGGGAAGCTAGGGCCGTAGCCCTAGATATATCTAAAGTCTTTAACAGGGCATGGCACGGTGGTCTTCTTATGAAAATAAAAACATAGGGTATTACTGGACGAATACTTAACATAATCAAATCTTTCTTAGATAAGAGAAAAATCCACGTTGTCCTCGATGTGACATAAATCCGGGGTGTGTGCCTCAGGGGTCGACCCTTAGACCTATATTATTTCATATATTCATAAATGATCTGCCTGATAAAATTGTCTTTGAGAAGCGTATATTAACTGATGACACTACGTTCTTTAACAGCCACGAGGGAAAAACGAATGGACACATATTTAAGGAAATGGCTGAAACCTTAGAAGAAAACTGTCAATCTGTAGTGGAATGGGCATATAAATGGATGCTAACAGTCAATGCTACCAAGACTAAGTTTCTTTTCTTTAATAATTACAAGAAACCTGCTCAACCACTGATAGCTATGGCTCATATACACTACCTGAAAGCTCTTCGTTCACACTCCTTGGCTTACGTTCACAGGACATGACTTGGAACAAATATATCGAGGACATTGCCAAATCTGCTGCAAAGGAAGTGGTCTCTCTCTCTCTCTACTCTGCTAGAAAGTTACTTATGCCTGAGAGTATCCTGTACCTCAACAATTCGTTCATGTATGAACTATTGTTGTCACATTTGGGCTGGTGTTTTTGCTGCTAGTCTCTCACTCTTAGACAGGGTTCAAAACAAGAGTTGCCAACCTAATAGATCCCGCACTGTCAACCAAACTCCAACATCTGTCCCAGGGACAGAATGTCGCATTCCTGTGTCTATTTTACAAATATTTTAATGGAAAGTGCTCCAAAGAAATCCAAGCCCTTGTACCCCCATCGACAAAAAATACCCCCAACTAATCCGACAAACAGCAAAATCCCACCCTTACACTGTAGAGATCCCTAGATACTGGAAAGCCTTCTACTCAAATAGTTTCTTCGCTCAAATTGCTAAACTTTTAAGTAAGTAGTTGAATTGTATTGTAAAACATATACATTGAGGCAGACCGAAAATTACCTTCTTGTAAAAAACGTTTTTAATTTTGTTTCATAATACATATTGTATTCTTGCACGTAACCAATAGAAAACGAAACAAAAAAAGTGATAAACTTTTATACTTTTCGTATTAATTCATATATATATATATATATATATATATATACACACACACAAGTTAGAAAAGCATATCATCCAAGGCATGATATTTTTACTATAGGCTTACTATAAAAGCAAACTGTTTTTACAATAGGCTTTAAAAATAAAGGTACAATATTCAATTTGAAATTTATTTATCTTCAAAGTGAACTTTTATAAATTTTACAAAGTAAGGTATAAAAATTTAATTTAAATTGAATCAAAAAATTACCTTGGATTTATTTTATATAATGTACATTCTGTTGCACTTTTTAAAAAAATCATAGAAAATTGTATATCTATATCATTAATTGCTAGATGAAAGATAATGTTTTTAAGTTGCAACAAAATGTACATTACATAAAATAAATCCAAGGTAATTTTTTGATTCAATTTAAATTAAATTTTTATACCTTACTTTGTAAACTTTATAGAAGCATTTTCAATTATATATACTATTATAGCGGTGGCAGGAATCAAATATTACCTGACAAATAAGAAATAACTTTTAGTATGACAATAAATCATTTTGAATATTGAAATGAATTTGGTATGAAACTCAGCTACACTCTTGAAAGAGTCTTTAAAGCAAAAAATACTAAAATCTACTGTTAAATATTTTACATTTGCTCTCAGCTGTTTACTGTGTAATTATTAACTTTTAAATGCGTAGGTTTAAACTATTATCTAAGTTTTTTATAGGTGCTCCATAATTTTGACCATAACTGTATGTCAAATCCGTACTATGATTTGATGTGGAATGTATAAACGAGTATAAGCAAAATATCGGGATATTTGTTCCTAATGTCATTTCTTTATTTAATTTTACATGAGTTTTAAAATAGGTTCAATATAAAATGTACTGATTTCAAATGTACGGTTAGTTTGACTCCTAGATAAACATTTAACAAATACAGAAAATTTAAGTAACTCATTTAAAAAAAACAGATTGGAAAGTGGAGATGAAAAGTTCATAAATATTCCAGTTTCCATTATGAAAAATAGGAAGATGAATTCTGCTTATTTTAGAAATAATTTATGCATTTCTGTATTTTAACCCTTTTTTTTATTTATTTTATTTTATTTTTTTTTTTGTACTTTTAATCTTTTATAAATTTTATCAACGAAGGAAAAAATGCAATTTTCTTCTTCATTGAAGAATTTCAGCCACTTCAACTATCATGCAGAGACTAAAAGAGAAGTAGCATTAGATACTGAATTATGCAGAAATGGTGGATTCAACTCGACTTTATAGCTTGATCTTGGAGAGGGATACTTGGGCCTTCAACCCCATAATCAAAAGTTTAAAAGAATAAAAACAGTAAAACAAACAAAAACATTAAAGTTATAAAATTGAACTATTGCATAATCTTGTATTATACTAGCTGTGTTTACTCAGCGTTTCCCAATAGTTAAGATTATAGTATCTTAATGTTTACTCTTAAAATTACTGGATGCAAATAGCTAAGAATAATATTTTGAAACAAAGAACAGCAAAGAAATTTAAAGTAAAAAAAAATCAATTTCACAAAGTTATTCATTAAAATAGTTTATTTTCCTAAGACACCGTAATGCATTCTAGTAGATTTAACTTAATTATTAAATTACTTTTTGTAAACAAGAATATTAATCTACAAGGTAATTCATTAAAATGACTGAATTGCTTTCTAAGAAATCGAAATGGATTGAATTTACTAATTTTGTTTTTATAAATAAATATTTTTTCTAAATAATTTTTTGAAAGTTCAGTTTATTACAAAAATAATGTTTTTAATCAAATAAGTGTTTGGTTTGAGGTGAAAATGATTAAAAAAAAACTAATCTCGCCCTTCTTTAGAAGGATTTGAACCAACAAATCAATATCACTAAAAACAATATATTATAAAATATCTGACGAATTTTAATAAATTTATTTAATGCCAGCTTTAAAGGAAGCCGATGACATGTTCATTTTAGTGAAACGAGTATACATTGTAATTCTATTCATTTGGTATTCTAATCGGCAATTAACTGGAATCGAACGATTTTACTGGAATAATTATTAATATTAAAAATTCGAATCGTGGAGAATAAATAAAATTGCAATTTAATAATAAATAATTCATTTAATAAAGATTTCTTTTTAATAGGAATTAGTTGTGTTTGTGTAAGTTACTGTCTACCTATGTTTGGATAAAGAAGGCAAAAATCATCTCAGTTATTTTTCATTGTGTAAATTTGAAATCGAGAATAAAAACTGAATTCACATGATTATAATAAAAAAAATCATTTTATTTAGTTTAAGATTAAATGTTCTAATTGTATTATTCCATAATAACATTGCAGTTTAAAATTAAAAACAAGGATTTATTTCAATGTAGATTCATTTTTAAAGGAACTGATTGTTTATTTGTTTAAGTTGTGGTTAGGTTGGTTAAAAAAAAAAGTTGTGGTTGGTTAAAAATCCAAAAATGGGCGTTAGTTATTGGTAAATCTTTAAGTTAGTTAATCTTGTAAGCAAGATGTACTGGTCAAATGTCTTAAAAATTGTGAAACCCGTCTCACATCTAGAAAATATGCCTTAATTGTTAGAATAAATTAAATTTTATTTTTTAAAGAAAAAGATATCCTGTTTTTTTTATTTTAGGCAAGAGTTCACTTCCAGCACAGTGATCATACCACTAATGACACTGGCAGAGAACTCAAAGAGAAAACTAAGCAGCTGATGAAGTTAACATATAAACCCCTATGCTCTAAAGGAGATGTGGCTATCGTTTTATTGTGGATCTGGTTGCTGTACATCGGACATAACAACCGTTTCAGAAACGTCTCCATGGTGTGGACCAACCAAGTTACTCTCCCTATTGTGTCATAATGGTAAAATCTGTAAGTCAGCTAATCTTGCTTACAAGATAAGCGATTGCATCTATTATCCAATAAAAACAACGTATAGAAAAAGGGAGCCCACTTTATTTCATATAAAAAATAAGAGCATTTAATTCAAATTAGCAATATTAAAATAGGGAATAACAACAGTTCTATGAACATATGTGTCTTAGAAAATGGCATAATGTATGTGGTTAACGGTGTTAGGAGAATACGAAATTATCATAACAAAAAAAAACATTTAATTTAATTATTACAAATTGTTTAGTGATTAAGTTATTGATTAAATCAAATTGTTAAAAAAAATGGAAGCGTTGATCAATGTTTTCACTTTCCTTTCTTTATTAATTTTAACCACCTCTTATGAATCGCATATCTAACCACAGTTACAATTTTTTTTTAATTATAATGTTCACTATTGATTTTATCTCAGATATTTTACTGTGTTTTTGATTAACTCATGAATGATGACAAATGATTTAATTTAAAGTAACTTATGCAAATTCATATTTTTCTTATTTTTTACATCAATTATGCAATAAGATATATATATATATATATATATATATATATATATAAAGTGTTGGAACGATTAATCGGAATCGGGAATTGGAATAATCGGAACTTTTAGGGGTATCGGAATCAGTATCAGAAAAAATTTGTGCTTAATTTCCAATAAAGTAAACATTTCAGCAAATCTCCTCACTAACGTAATGTACTTGCAATAACCCTTATCCCTGAGTGGCTTCCGGGCCTTGATAAGTGGTGATCACTGTGTAAAAAAAAAAAATTCCAAAATCGATTCTTTTAATATTTTTAAACTTAATTTTCGATTGCTTGTACTGATAATAAATCTTTATTGTTTTTAAACTATTAGTAAAACTAAACTCCATAGATCATAATAACATCTAAATAAGATGTAATTTTTTTTTTATTTACGTAAAATAAACAAAACAAAACTTGAAACTTTGCAGAAATTCGTTAGGTAACCTCTAGAGGAATGCAGTTCTTTTACAAGGTATCAAAATAATTGTTTAAAATTAAATAAATATTTTGTCGTTATTGCTAATTAAATAAAAATAGAATATAAAAGGTGTTGTTTTATTAATCTTTATGGGTTTATGCTTTTGCCCAGTTGGGTTTTGTCCGGTAGGTTTTGTTTTGCTCCCTCATTGAGCATTGACAAATATGACAAGGAATGGACAAACCGTCGTGAAAAAACTTAGTTTGAATTTGTGAATTTTCATACTTCCGTGTGAAAAACTGTTAGCATCAAATTTTCTTGGATTCTGTCTGTATCATTTACTTATGCTTAGATTAGTGATTCCTAGGGCACCAAATGTCGTCTGAAGCCCTATCAAATATTCAAACATTTTTTCGCATCTACTTGCCAAATATCTAGATGATGCTTCTCAGAGAGTTCAATGTTAAAAGATTTCAAACGAATGGGCAAGTTTTATTTTCTTGGAACCGCGTTGTCTGTTAAAAAATATACATGAATACCTCACAATAAATTTATCAAAGTCTTGGATAAAATACATAAAAGGGAAAACATATACAAGTTTGTCAAATTAAAAAAGAAGTTATACCTACATTTAAAAGTGCCATCCACCCAATGATAATCTACTTTTTGGGCGATATTTGTGAACCATCTAAAACAAAATGATTTTAGAATTTAGGATGGAGGGTTAGTAACGCATATAAATTTAGGGCAATTATTTAATAAATATCGATTGAAAATAGCTCGTTGTTCAAGAGTGTTTTTAAAACGCAGCTATCTCCAAAATTATATTTTGAAAAATATCTTAAAATGTTAATGGTTCTTTAAAACCAAATAAAATCGATTTTTATCAGTTATGAACACGCTTCATACTACTGCTCTCATGTTGAGGGTTACTATTTACTTGCCTCCCATAAAAGGTAAAGTTAGACACAAGATTGTTTTTTAATATGGGGATTATCCAGCTCCAAAAAAAGGGGAGTCGGAACAAAAATAAAATTTGCCTTAGTCTAGAAGGATTTCTCCTTCATTTAATGTGGAGAGAATAGGTAAAGTGTAGCATCAGAACAGATACTACATTTTGTTAACGTTTCGATCGATGTAGATGTAACCTCCGACCGAAATTCTGTGCAGATTCTCGAGTTCAACAGAAAAATTCCCAAGTTCGAGAACAATTTGTATATTAATATTTTTTTTTAACTGGAGTGAAGGCTGGGGGCTTGGGGGCCTTCGTAAAACAATATCTCCCGCACGAACTGTTCTAAAATTTATTTTCAATCAATATTTATTTAATAATTGCCCTTTTTTCCTAGCTGGCCCAAATAGACTTTTTTCCATTGTCTTTCTTTTGTTGCCTTTTTCCGTTGCCAATTTTCCTAAATTCATAAATTTGGCATAAAATGATCACCGGTTTCTGGGCCATTCTGATTGTTTTAAAGCAGTTAATTAAATTTTTTACCACTGACCCCAAACCCAATCAGAAAACTCATAAAACCACAAGTAATCGCTTTATTTTTCGTATTATCACCCGAATTTAGGGTTAGTAGTAGGAAGAAGTCATGTCTTTTATGACTTTTGACAATGATATATGTTATACTACAGTTTTACTAGGAACATAAACATGGCCAAAATTTTTAAAAAAGCAAACAAAATCCGTTACATGTTCTTAAAACACTGGTTCGAAAAAGGTAATTATTTTATATTATTTTATATATACGCGAAATTGTTTGTCAGACTGTTTATATGCAATAGCATTAAAAATGGAGAATAGAATTTTTCTTTTCGCAACAAAAAGTTATAATTGCGATTGGCGAAAAATTAAAACGGAAGAAAAAAAACACCGATAATTTCAAGAGAATACAGCATTTACATGTACCGTTTTACATGTAACTATTAAAAATTAAATAAAAACATTACCTATAAACATTCATAATTATAAAAAAATAAATACAAAATGATTTATTTAGGAATTTAAAGTGCAGGATCAGTTCCACACATAAATTTAGTGTAAAATAAGTGTCTTTTTCCAAAACATTCTAGTGTGTTAGGGTAGGTGACCAAAAACAAAATATTTTTTTCTATTAGAGATAAATTATGTGCATTTATTTGGGTGGGATGTCTACTTTTGTAAGCTCTTTGGCATGGTTTTACGACGTTGCCAATCGGACAAGTTAGTGGGAAACAATTTAGTACGCATCCATTAAGAATTAGAATGGTCCAGAAATGATGATTTTTTTTACGTTAAATTTGTATTCGACACTGATCTTCCAATCTAAATACTAAAATGATTGTTTTCTTTCCGTTAAGTTTTTTTTAAGTGTTTCATGCGTTTTTTAAGGGTTTGACAGAATTAATATTTTATTTTGGAATAGGGATTTAGCTGAGAGTATTAATCTACAAATTTATTATTATTATCATCATCATCTCGTTTTTTTTTTACAGCAAAGCAAAGTAATTTAATAACCAACTAATCTTTTATAATTAAAATAAAATTTTCACTTCATTCATAGGCACTAAATAGCTAACAAAGCCCATGCCATCTACATATTAAAAATAGTTTTCTAAATAGTAACATTAATGTTTAGAAATTCATTCATAACAATGGAAGGAGGCCTTGTTGAATATTTTGTTCTCACATCGTTTTCTCATTTTGCCTTCCAACCGTCGACTATTTTCAACTGTTTATGAAAACTTTCAAGTAGCATGTTGTACACTAACAACGAACTGATACAATCTGGCTTTGTTTTAAAATCAAAATAAATCTTTTGTTGTCTTACAATTTTCAATCAATTACAAGGAAAACATTTGACAAAAAATACATGCGGAAATTAGCACGGCTTATGTAATAATTTTAACATGTTCAAAAACCAACAAATCTCTAATCAAATATTTATAAAATTTAAAAGAATCGGAATTGTATCGGAATCGGAAATTTAGAACAGAATCGGTAACTGAATCGGAAAAAATTTGCAATCGTCCCATCACTAATATATATATATATTACTATCAGGTCGATCGGCATTGCCTGATCGTAAAATATGCTTAAATATATTTGAATTTATACAGATTTCGTATTTATTATTATAGCGCCAATACTTAATTGATCATTATACTGTAGCTAATATATAGTAGTGATTTCAGAAGTTAAAACAAAAACCATCAAGTGCCATCAGCTAGACTCGAAACCAAACCATTTATCTTTAGCTCTCCAGCCGTATGTGTTACCATTTGAGCTAATAACAGGCGGATATTAGAACTTTAAAAATTAACCGACTTTACGATATAAATGTCTATTTGCACATGCATAGAAGGTACATGTTTAATGAACTTATGCCTACCAAGTAGACCAGAACTTAACATTAGTTTGGTAGAAACCGTTCATCACACAGACAGACAAGATTATATATATATATATACACTATACAGGATGTCTCAAAAATGTACTTACACCTTTGTGTTGCAAGTAGTAATTAATTAATCACTGCATATAAGGAAATCAACTTAATTTGAACGAGAAGTTTGTCCTGAAATGTTACTGGAAGGCCGTAAACGCCATTGAAGTGCAAAGACAACTCCAAAAGGACTTTGAAAAACCGCCACCAACTTGCCGGACAATCGTTTGCATCAGAGACAAATTTGAAGCAGATAGAATCGTCCAAAACATCAGGAAGAAACATTCCATATGACCAAGAGCAGGTGCAGGAAATACTGCTTTGATCACCACATAAATAACTCCATCAAACTGCTTGGGAAATCCAAATTACAAGTAGCATCGCATCAAGAAGCGCCTGCACTGAAAATACTAAACACTAACCCATGCTCTCAATGAAGATGATCTTGACTAGAGAGTTCAATTCTGTGAATATGACCTAACAAAATGCGAAAAAGATAGAGGGTTTCCACACAAAATTGTATGATGTGATCAGGCAACTTTTAAATTAAATGACTCAATGAATCACCATAATTGGTCCTACACATTCTCATATAACACTTGAACACAATATAAACTTACCAGGAGTAGGATGTGCGCATTGGGCATCATAGCGTCATGTTTTTTTTAATGGAATTGTCGCTGGTGAGAGTTTCCTCAACTTCTTCAGGAGATTACCGGCCCACAAATTTCAGAGATATTTGGTAATAATGGCGTAAGTGTATCGCACCAAACCAAGAGCAGTTGATGCATTGAAATAGGAAATTAAAAGATAATGCCGCGATATTTCTAATGGCCTGTTTCATGTTGTTTGCAAATCCCTTTGATCGTTTTATCAGCATTGTATGATAATTGTCATTAATTTGAACATTTGCAAACACAATTTAGTTACATTTGTCTTCTGCATTCAAAGCTATTCCATTTTACTCTATGTTTATAAATAAAGATTTTATAGTCATTCGAAGTTTGAGTACATTTTTTAAAACGTTCTCTCTCTCTCTCTATATATATATATATATAAATAAATATATTATTAAGCTTCATCTATTATTAATAAATACTAAGCTTTTAAATTGGAACCTGGAATAGATTCCTATAGCTGATCATAATCGATTACCTCCTTAATCATTTAACTATATAAAATCTTCCTATTACCTTGTATATATAACACAAGATTATAAAGATTCGATAGGCTTCATAAAAGATTTTTCTAAACTCGTATTCACGCCGCATTAGACACAAATCAAGAGCTAGACATTCTTATTACATGTTGACATGATTGGCTGTTGATAAATTCGAATTTCAATCACCAGAATGAAAGGCACATTTAAAAAGTTAAACGCTATGACTACAACACATATCTGAAAACATTAAACGACCACTCAACAACCACTTCTGATTAAATTGAGAATTCTTATGATTCGGATTCTTTGGACTACTGTTTTCATCTTGAGTGTCATTTTCATAACGTTTCGGTCGATTGTAACCTTCGACTTTCTTCGGGTATATCTTGTCAAACTTGGGAATTTGGATAAAATTTCGACTCTTTATTTACTTCACAAGAGTAGCATACTCTTATTCTGCCAGCCATGACTGGATAGAGATCCTTAGTAATTCGCAATTGAATGTTTTGATCTCAGGAGAATATCACTCTTACAATTGATTTTGCCAAGTATTCTAACCACTGTGCCACGGTTCTTGCAAGTACTTAAGATAAGAACAGTAGCCCAAAGAATACAAATAATATGAATAACCCAATCCTTATCTAAAAAATTCTGAAACGTATTAAGAATTGTGTTCTTAATCTCAGTAAAAATTCTGACTATGACAAAAATAACCTTGAATAATCCAAAGCTAGTGATATAATTAATGTAATAATACTAGCATAGGTGCCCGGCGTTGTTTGGAGGTGTGTGTTGAATAAAAAAAAAAAAAAAGATAGTAGGAAGGCAGGCTCGAACCCATACCGTGAAGGAAGAAAAGAACGGGGGGAAAAAAAACGTGACATCTTTGCTGTTACGATCACCGCCAAAACAGAAGTGACGTAGGTTTAAATTAAGGCTAGACAATCGAAAAGAGGAGATGACTTTCGAAAATATCGGTGAAAAAAGTGACCCCTCCCTGTAGAAAGTGCCCAGTTAAGAATGAAGAAATTAATGTTTTTAACCAATTTTTCGGTATTTGTCGTCTGAAGCTTTAAAACGATACTGATCTTGTGAAAATCCGTCGCCTCTGTTGAAAGTTTTAGGCAGACATGCAAACATACATACATTTATATATTGGTAACTCAAATTTTCGATCCAAACCGATTAAAATGCTTGCCCTATCTCTGAATACCCTTTATGTAAAATTTCAAATGTTTAGACCAAAAATTGTCTGAGCAATTTGGTAGAGACCGCAGAGGTCAAATTTTATAAAACTTTGACCCCTATTATGACCCCTTAACATTTATTGTCTTGGGCTCAAATCAAGTTATTAAGTTAGACCAATGTCCAAGGAACCTATATCTAAAATTTCAAGTGTTTAGACCCAAAATTGGCGAAGGAGTTTGGTAGAGTTCTCAAACGTCAAATCGTTGAACTTTGACCCCTTTAACAGCCAAATTTCTGGCCGAAAACAGATTACAAAGATTTTTCCAACTCTCAATACCCTGTATATCAAATTTTTAGTCTGTAGACTAAAAATTGACAGAGTTATTGTGTAGGGAAATGTACACAGACACACACACACACACTTTTATAGATATACAAATTAATATAATAGTATAATTCATACATTTTAATAATAGCCTATATGTATTTATTTATATGCCCAACTCCATTGTCAGTAATTTATTCCAACAATCACATCCTATCAAAAAGAAAAATATATTTTTTTTTATCTTTAAGGGTTTTCATTTTAACTACAAATGATTTCTAAGACGGTCAATTTTCAAAAAAAAAAAAAGCAAAAAAAAAAAGGCAACCAAGTATTGAAAAAAAAAATAATCTATATACTAGTAAAATTATGCTGATCTTGTTTGCTTGTCACCGTGCACACTTCATAATTATTATTAGGAAATAGATATTTGCTTGAAAATCTTTCAATATCAAAGGTAGAAATTATATATTTAATAATAGTATAAATTCAAGCCATGAACTATTTGCATTATTACTGAAGGAAATTTTCACCATGAAGTTGACAAAAGCTCTAAATGTGTCTGTTCGTTTGAAAGCAGCAGACCTCCCACCACCGCGTCCTCTCTTAAGTCAAACCCTTCCTCACCATGGTAGTATCAGTGGAAATGTCATAGTGTTAGAAGTATGCGGTCTGAAACTTTAGTTCCTGGCAGGGTTGCCCATAACAGACATGTCTGGCATTCAGTAACACGACATATGAGTCACAGCCTAACAAACAGACGTCTGATGAAAATCTAGGAAGGGTCAACATTAGGATCCATCACTCTCTGATCGTCTCTGCCATTATGTCTGTGGCAAGACGAGTCAGGCTCAGAACTGCAAATCTGTGGAGTGAGGATAATAATTGATGTTGCTTCTGCTAGTGTGCAACTGCCAATCCTTTATGTGATCTGGGTCAAACCTTCCCTGACTTTGTATACAGCTGTTGAATTTTGTTGTTTTGGGCGTAAATCAAAAAGTTGCAATATTGTAGGTATAACGAATAGCTATGGTCAACAAAGACAACGTCATGTAGACAAGAACATCCGGAGTTCTGTGATCTTCATAGGTTCTGTGCTGAAGTCTGATTTGTCAAATAACAAAACAATGATGGTGGCAGCAGTCGTAACTACTAGTTACTACTGTTATATCGACTAATCGCACACTTTAGATAGTCTTATAAATTTAATAATAAAACAAATATTACCTGATTTGGTCATAATTTAGCATAATCACATTGAAAAACTCGTTTTCATGAGATCACCGATGTTAAGCAATGTTGAGCATGTAGAAAGACGTTGACACCTCTCTGCAAGAACTGAAAAAAGCATGTTTCCATCTTCCCTGACCAGAATATACATACTAAGGCCATTTGTGAATTTGATATTTCATAGAAACTTCCTCCATTAAGGAAAACCATTTCAATTCGCCACTTTCATTCTATAACAGGTTACAATTGGATTAGCATAGTATGGAAATTCCGAGATGCTCATCTTGTTTGTCACTGAACACACTTCATCTGTTGTTATCCTTGGTTTTTCCAAATATTTTTGTAGTCAGTATTCTTTCTAGAAAGACATTGGGTACTTATGGGAGGTACCACAAGAAGGTTGTCAACATCCTAAGTAAAATTGATCGTTGTGGGACGAACTGGATTCGAACTTAGAACACCCAGGCCGTCAGTCCATGTTGTTAACTGTCATCTTCCAATATCAAAGGTAAGAAATGACTAATAGAAAATTCAAGTAATCAACTATTTACATTATTACTCAAGGAAATTTTCATATAAAAATGTTGGCTGTTTGGATTTTTACAAAACATTTGTAATATTTCTGTCATATTTGACATAAATTACTTTAATCTATTATAAATACATATAAGAAGAAATATTATCTGTCTGATTCTAGGTTAGAAAGTGGACACTTATTTCAACTCTTTAAAAAGTTATTCAATGTTTGCATTAGTATTTACAGCGTTTTAATATGTACACTAGTCATGCTCAATTTGCAACTTGGTAATCCTAGTAAGAAGCTCAAAAATTAATCCTGTGACAAATTTGATGCATTTGATAGAAAAAAGGCATGATTTTGCTTTACTTTGTGTATCTCCCTTTCAGTTGACTAATCAGGTGACATCAAGGCGGCAGCAGCAGCAACAGTTACAAACCAGTATAAAAAATCAGTATGAAACTTTGAGCACTTTGGGGCGTGAGCCCCACATTGTCACTATCTAGCGATATGACCAGGAACAATAGCCATATGATGGCTATCCACAACAAATATGATGAGTAGCACCAGCTTCTGATCCTGTCAACAGTATCAGCGCAAATGCAATGATAGCGGTAGCTCAAATTCTACGTATGGATAAATAGCTGTTCAAATTCTGACATCAGTGGTAGCACTAAAACCCTTTGTAACATTTTAAACATGTTGATTACTTTAATGATTCCAGATGACGAGTGACATACCAACATTGCCAGAAATAATCACCATCCACTTTAGCAGTGCTACTCTTAATGATTCACAAAGTTATGGCCTGCTGGAGAAGAGATATTTGTTTATATTTTTACACTTATATTTGCTTTTGTGTAATCCTTCAGAAAGTTGTTTGGAGTGGCTTTCACTAGCCCATCAAACCCATCCTACTCATTGCAAGTGATATTCTGATATGCTTTCATAGGCAATGACCAGCAAAGAAAATGTCAAAAAACTCAGACTAATCGACAATCAATGTATCATTTGTTATCCTACAACACTATCAACATTATGAGCTGATTTATCCAACTCCTGAGTTTTACATCTTTCTTTGCCATAGCTGTATTTGTATTGTGTCTTTAACAAGTTCTAAAATTGATCACTATCATCAATACTGACAAAAAAGGGCCATTGCAATATTTTTGATATAATGAAAGAGATATGATAAAAGAAAGTTGGAAGGTTCTACTTATAGACACAGACAATAGGAACTGACCAATCAAAAGGAGCCACATTCTGCTTGCAGCCAATCAGAAAATGGAATTGCTCCATAAAATATTGGATCATTTAGAATTCCTGCACATAATTTTTCGTGTCCACATGAGAAAGATCTTTGCTCTTTGTCTGCAAAATTTTAAAGTTAAAATTTTTAAGTATTCAGATCAGCTACCCACGGAAAACTTTTTCATCTTCAGGACTTATACAGATTAGCTACACATCAGAAACGCTTCTAAAATTAAACATGGCTTTGAATTCAAGTTTCAGAATTTTTAAGATGAAGAGTTATAATATAGATTATACAAATTACTATTCTCATTTTAGTTGTTATTTTTACAAAGTTTTATTTGATGTAAACTCTGAACTTTTGGAGTTTGGGTCTTTCTGTCGCATTTTAGAAATTACATAGAATTTCTAACTGGGCATTTTATTTTACCACACAGGGATAGATTATTCCATCAGCCATTGCCATACAGGAGCATTAATTATAACACAATCCAGATATTTAAAAAATATATAATTTCTAATAACACCACTTTAAAATAATTCACTTGTTCAACTAGAAAGGTTGCCATGTTTAAAAAGATGCACCTGTGAACGTGACAACCCAAATGAGAATAGTAGTTTGAATAATATAGATAATGCATATGCATTAAAAAATGTTTTTATATTTGTGCTATGTTATTTATATTTTTAATATTTTCAAAAAATATTTACATATTAACAATGTCCTATAAAAAAGGATGTTTAAAAATTGGTGTTTTTATAATAAGTATATTCTCTATATAAAATTATGTTTGGAACTTAATGAAATTGTTCATTTAGATTCACTTCTACTTTTTTAAAAATGCACATTAAATAAAAAAATTTGATAGGTTTTGCCCGAGAAAAAAATATTAAATGTCATTAGAAGCCATTTTTTATATCCGAATTATTGTGATGAATTACTGATTGAACTTAAACAGAAACTTTATTTTATTAAATTATTCAATGAAAAAAAAATAATATAGTATGCTAATTTTTTTTATTAATCAATATCATTAAATCATTTAAATTATGATTGATCTGTCATTAAATATTTAAACATTTTTTTAAATTACAGATCTAACAGGACGGTTATTTAGAGAGTATGAATAATTAGATTTTTAATTTATATTATTTCAAATTCGGTCAACAATTATTAATTTTTAACTAGTATTTTTTAAATCTAAATTTTAGTTGTATTTCATTGGCCAACACATACCAGCATGCTAAACAAATGTTGATCTGAATTTGATGATCATCATCATAATTATTGCAAACTGTGAGCTATTTGGTATAATAATAGAGTGTAAACGATTCACTGTATACAATTCATTGAACACAAATTATTATTTTAGCTGTAATTGATAGGGAAATTGTTGGTTCATACATTTTTCAACTATTAGAGCATAAAATGACCACACTAGATTCATGAGAATTTGAACTCACATAGTCAATTCCATATTCTTTAAATATATATATACTATATATATAGACAGACGGACAAGGTCACATACATATATATATAAGTACCCTTGTCTATCTGTCTGTGTGAGGAACGATCTCTACCGAACTACTGTAAATTTTTTATCTACAGACTTGAAACTTGATAGATTTTCACCAGTGAAACAAATTCGATTAGGTTTTTTTTATACAGTAAAAATAGCTGCTAATGGGTCGGAATTGAAAAAAATATGGAACTTAGGCATAAGTTGACGAAACGTGTTACTTCGACATGCGTAGATATACATTTATAGCTTTAACAACGCTATTTTAAAACATTTTTATATGAGTATGGACTTGGACCAGATGGAAACAAATAAAGCTGGAGAGCTATATGTTTTGGTTTCAATTCTACCTAATGGCACCCAAGTCATATTTTTTTTTTTTTACTTTTGAAATCACTACTATATATTGGGTACAATATAATAATCAATAGAGAATTGGCCTTATAATAATATGAAATTTGTATAAATTAAAATATCATATTTAAATGTGTTTTACAACTGGACAATGCCAGGCTGCCTGCTAGTGTCCATTATACATGCACGGAGTGGATCTGGATTAAGGTCTAGATCAAGCATTACAAGTAAGTGTTTTTACTTTAATTTTTTTTTTTTTGTCACAGTGAACATAGACTTGGTATGTTTTTACATAATTATTTTAATTATGAATTTTATGTTTATTTCTTATAGTTAAATGATTAGAGCAATCAGAGTTTGAGTCTAGTTATGTAATTTTTTTTATTTCCAATTTTTTAATGTATTTAAATTATAACAAGTGTTCATCATTTATTATAAGTATTATTTTTTTTAATTCATTTAATGTATTTTTTCCATTACTATTATTATTCTTTTTCCATTTTGTTTCTTTCTTATCAATGTTTTCATTTAGATTTTCTCTTTTTTCTTTCTTTAACTAATTTAATAGCTTTTCTTTCTTTAACTTATTTTTCTGTAATATTTTTACTATTTTCCTAAGTTTTACTGTTAAGTATTGATCAAATTTTGTGTTTTACAAAGTAACATTTTCATTATTACTAAATTGAGCACTATTAGAAATTTCAACTTTTAGACTAACATTTACTTAAATACTTCTTTTGTTAAAAAAATTATTGTGACATTTTTTTTATTATCAGATGTATTATTTATTTATTGCATTTCGGCATTTTAGTGCATTCTTTTCATATTTATCTACTGGTTAGTTATAATAAATTAAAATGTAATTGATAAGAACTACTTGTTAAAAGCCAATAATAGTCTTAAAATATATTTAAAAAATTATCATCAAATAACTTAATAGTTAATATATAAAAAACAATTTACTATACATAACTTTGTATACAACAAAATTATTAAATACAATTTGCATATAGAAATTTTATTTTTCTGTTAATATTGTCTTTTCACAGATATATTCATTACTTCATTGAAAGTATAATTATTCTTTATAAAAAGGATTTTAAAATTGAGATTGCATGATTAAACAATTATATATTATATTACATGTATAAAAACAATTGTATGCATTGATTTAAAACATTCGGTGCGATATAATGATAAAGATGTTAGAATTTCTTTTGATACAAAAGCAGGCGATCATTTGCAATGCAAGGGGGGTAACTTTGTTCAAACTTATATGAATGAACCGACTTAAAACTATTTTTCCTGGCAGTCGTTGCTGATAATGTTTAATATTATGATAGCAGGGAATTGGGTGGTTCTTTACAATCGCACTGCTATAAACAAAGAAATAAAAAACGCCTTATTTTTTTATTTATATATATATATATATATATATATATATATATATATATATATATATATATATATATATATATATATATATATAGTACAATTTTTGGCGTCGGTACTTCATTAATCATATACATGTATAGCAAACAAATAGATTTCATATTTTTTAATTTTTTAGATAAGGATTGATAATTTGCATCCTTTAGATTATTCAGTTTACTATTCTCATCTAGGTTTTATATTCAATAACGTTTCGGCTAATGTAACTTCCAACGTTTTTCAAATGCGTTGTTTTCAAACGTGAATTTTATCGTCAAACTCTGAAACCTGAACAGAAGTTAGAACTGAATTATTTATTTAATCCACTTTTGTCTGTCAAAAAATAAAGGATTCAGTTTGAAACTACATCCCTGTTTCGAAGTTTTACTCTGAGGTTCCTGTTTGGAAAACAGAACCTGGATAAGCTTTGAGGTTACATCGGTAGAAATCTTGTAAATATAACAATTAAGATGACAGTAGTAGACTGAAAGTATGTTTTATTTTATTTTTGAAAGTTTACTTTATATGGAATAATTACAAAATTATAGCCATATTGTTTGTGAATGTATTTAACTGGAGCTTTGCAAATCTATTTTTCAAGCCTCCCATAAATTTGAAAATGATAAAAGTTATTCATTTTTAGTTTAATAAATTATAGAATTTTCGGAATAAAATTAAATTGGATTTTAACAACATATGTGAAAAATAGGTTCATAAAAACGCCACAGGTTAAAAATAGTAATAATTTCTGCACTGCTAAAGTATAAAAGCAATATACTATAAGCTAAAATTTATATTGATATACTTTATAAAGTAAAATTTCCAATAAATTAAAAACTTGCTTCTTATTGAAATATACATATCAGCCAAAAGTTTATGGCCATCTTATGAATTTTGATATTTAAAAAATAATAAGGTGATTTTTTTGTGACAGGAATGAATTTATGTAAATAATTAAAAGAGAGGGTGACGAAAGAGGGTGTAATGTGGAGAAGGGGAGGAGAGAGAGAAATGAAGGAGAAGGAAAGAAGATGGAGAAGAGGGAAAGATAGGAGGAAGAAGGTCTATTATTACATCACAATGTATTTTGGCTTTATGCAATCCATTGATTTTGTAGTAGAATGATGTAAAGAAAAGTGAAAGAGATGAAAGGAGAGAAAGAGAAGAGAGGAGAGAGTGAACAAAGAGAGAGGAAGGGGCGAAAGAGAGAGGGAGGGGCGAAAGAGAGAGGGAGTAAAGAAAGAAAAAGAGAGAGAGGGAGGAAAGAGGAGGAGAGAGAGAGGAAAGAAAAAGGGAGAGATAAAAGAACGAGTGGGAAGAAGGATGGAAAAGGATAGGAGTAAAAACAGAAAGAAGGGAGCTAAATAGGGGAAAGGAGGAATGAGTGATGAGAGGGGGGATGACAAGAAGACAGGGGTTTGAGAGAAAAAGTAAGAGAGTAAAAGAGGAGGTTCAGAGAAAGAAAAAAGAAAGAGAAAAGAGGAGGTTCAAAGAGGAAGAGGGATTTAGAGAGAGAAGGGAGTAAAAGAGAGAAGGTGAGGAGTTTAAAGAGGGAAGGTGAGGAGTTAAAAAAGATATTGGGGATCAAGAAAGAGAGAGTTAAGATTGAAAAGGCAGAATGCTTATTTTGACTGGAATGTTTATAATCTTTGCAGAAACGTTAATTATGTATTTATTAAAATCTGAAACAAAATTCGGTCCAGAAAGAGAGAGACAAAAGAGAGGATGGAAAAAGAGATATGAGTAAAAAAAAAAAAAAGAAAAAAGATTTACATTACAAAAAGGCAGGATTACGCTTTATAAAAAATATTATTTTATGATTGTTTTTTTTTTTTATTTCCATTAACCCCAAACAATGCACAGTGGCAATGAAACATAAGATTTGGGGCTAGATGTATAGGGGCATACTAATTGGGGTATTATGCAAATAGATGTTTATTCAGTTTACATTTAAATTTCTGTGTGTTAGTATAATTTTGGAAACAGGGAGCAGAAAGGGAATTTCACAGATAAGCTGTTTCAGGAAAAGAACTATTAAAGTAGAACGCCTTCCAAGACCTCTAGAGTGAAGGGTGTGTGATTTTCCTTCTTGCCAGGTTAGTTGAGGCCGAATGCAGCAGCTCATCGGAGCACATTCCATTAAAATATTTGTAAAACAAACACAGGAATGCAACATGGCGGCGATGGGGTAGGGGATGGAGCTTGGTAGACAATGAAAAATTTATTAGGTTAGAAACCTTTTCTTTAATCCTGTCCTAGAATAAAAGACTAGTGGTTGGTGCACAAAGTTTTTGTCTTGGCATGTACATTTGGTGTTTGTTTGTGACTACCTTTAATTATTTGCATGTGGCGGTTCTGATATTTTAACAATTGTAGGGCCATGGTAATTTCGGGAAGACAAATAAAGACGGTAGTTTCCCACTGCTTTCTGTCTTGATTTAGGGGTGCATCTCTCTCATGAGTTAAATGCACCCCCAGATAACAGTCTGGAAATTTCTATGACTCGGCACAGTACATACAGCATCCAGCCTTCCCAGATAGTCGTCCATCTGGTACTGGCCTGGCTCATCGTTGCTTAACTTCGGTGATCTGGCAAGAACCGGTGTGTCAGTGTGATTGTGCCATTTATTTAATCTACCTAAAAATAATGTTTAGTAAGAGAGAATAAACACACATGCAAACACACACACACACATATATATATATATATATATATGTTATTTGTTTTTGCGATACATTTTGAATGAATTCAATTATTAGCAATACACATGAAAAAATTGAAATAGCATTGAATATTTCAATATTGGTATGCATAGAAAGAGCTTGATGAGCTAAGAAAGAATCTTTTTAAATTTTTGAAATCTGATTAAAATTAAGGAAGTTATGGCTATTTTTGTACCTCACACGTTTGGATATTTTTCCCTCTTTAAGACCATATGCGTTTCGTCACATTTTTTGCACTACTTTTTCAGTAAAAATGTCATATCTTTGTTAAAACACAAGACTAAGAAATGAAATTTACCATATAAGTGTATTTTTGTACAAGGAATCAGAATATGCAACTGAAAATCTCCCAAAGTTTATGGTTTCCAAATAATCTGCAGTAAATGTGCATAAATATGCAGCAATTCCTTATAAATGCCATGTATCCATAAACAGAAAAGAAGTTGGAGAACTCAAAGTTGAATTGTAATGTGCTTTATGTACAAAAAACTTAAATCTAAACATAAGACCATTTAAAAATGAATATATTGCAATATTTCTTTGGTATTATTGTAGATTAACACCTTCTGTTTAACCCCACTCAACTCCTTCTGACCACCCCTCCAAAATGTGATCCTACCTTTTTAGGAAATTATGTATAAAATGCCATGAAATACTTTAATGAAAGATAAACAAATTATTTTAGAATTGAATGTAAAATAATTTCCTATTACAGGTCATTCTAGCATTTTAGGGCAGTTAACTTTTTTTTTCTATGGGAAAATATGCATGCTTTTTTTTTTTTTAAGATGATTATGTGTAGTTTTAAGAGGGTTTCTATGCAATGAGAATATGAGGAGGGTTGCCATTCGGTCTTTGAATTAATTGTAGGGCTAAGGAAAATTATGTGCGAACATACTGAAAACTTGACAGAGAAAAAGCTAACAAAAACAATATTAGAGGGGGAGCGGTTAGTTTCACAAAAATTTAATGTAAAATAATTCATCATTTCCTGGCCATTCTAGCATTTTAGGACAGTTAACCAATTTATTTTTATGTGTATTTTTCTTTAAGGAAGGGTCTATTTTTTGTTTGTTTTAGATGCTTGTATGTGGCTTACAGAGATATTTTGTTGGGGGGGGGGCGCTTGCCACTCGAACTTAGTGTTATTGTTAGGGTTAAAGAGTGTTTTAGGAGGAGACTTGCCACACATAATTTGTATTAGAGGTAAAGTTAAGAGAGCTTTTTTTCAAAGAGAGCGTTCAAAAATTTGTTGATTTCTATTTTCGAGATTGAAGGTGTTAATTCCATAGGCCGTTTATACTACGCTGGAGCAGGTTGTAAAATATCTTTCGCTTAATAAGTAGAAAAAAAAATAACAAAATAGAAAGCTTCCTAATTGTAGTTTGATGTGTTTTCTAACTGCTTTTAAAATTTCAAGAATATTTATATAGATTTTGAGGGTTTGTATTACTATACACATAGATTCGAAAAAGTTGTCAAAAAAAAACAAATATATAACAAATAAATGTTATCAAAAGCAAGTTACTTTTCTACCTAACTGGATAATTTTTTAGTGTTTTTATTTAATGTAACATGTTTATTCAGCTTGAAAACAGTGTTTACTAATGTTTTGGAAAATTTAAAATGGCGCCCGCCGCCCGACTCTCTTGAAACGGTGAGTTTGGGGAAAAGAGTTAAAAATAAAAAAGTAGACAAAATACTGCTAGAAACTCGCTCAATATGTTACCGTGACATAGGCTGACATATATTCGGTGAGTTTTTAACAGTATTTTGTATAGTTTTTTTTTATTTTTAACTCCTTTTCTCAAACTTACCGTGTCAAAGAGAGTCGGGCCGGGCGCTATTTTTAATTTTCCAATACATCGGTAAACACTGTATGTATTTCGAGCTGAATAAACATGTTACATTGAATAAAAACACAAAAAATATATCCAGTTAGGTAGAAAAGTAACTTATCTTGCCTTTGATAACATTTATTTGTTATATATTTGTTTTTTGACAACTTTTTCGAATCTATGTATGAACGAGATTTTGATACTTATTTTGATTTAAAAAAAAAAACATTTGTGGCTGTTCGCAGTAAAACATTGTTTTAATTCGTTGTTCAAGACTAATTTAAAGAATAAAAGTGCATGCAAGCTTCCTAATTGTAGTTTTTGTTTTTTAACCATGTTTTTAAATTTGACGAGCTATGTAAGAAATTGCAACAGATTCATAATGCCGAATTGGTTGGGATTGTTATTATACATTCTGAAAACCGAATAGTTCTAAACTAATGTTATTCTGATAACAAAATAGCTCTCATTAAACGTATAAGAACATTTATATTCATATTTTCATATTTTTCTTAATTCGTTCTTGAATAAAAATTAAAGAACGCGTGTTGTTTACACTGTGCTGTGCTATGGCTGATTCTACAGGCTGGAGCTGCTGCTGCTTCTTTAAAATACTAACTTCATTTGACCAAATTCGAGAAATATAACAATTTTTTTTTCGGGTAGGTCCTTTTAAATTATCAATTACCGCGGTCCTACTCAACATAAAATAATACTTTTAATTGATAAAGATAGTAAAAAGATTGATTTACTTACTACTGGGTGTCCGAATAATTTTTTTTTCAAAATGTTCAATACTCGTCATATTAAAGTCTTATTTTTAACACGACAAAAAAAGAAATGGTCAAAAATATTTCGGACACTTGACAGTATTAAGATTAACACCTCTTCTAATTGGTTCCCAAATTTCATGACGAAATTCTTCATACAATCACGGTACGGACCTTTAGAAAACAGGGGGGGTCATTACAAAACCTTACCGAAAACGCCATTTTATGACGTTCACATTTTTATCACTTTATTTGCTTAAAACTCTTAAAATATATAATGTACATTCATATTTATTAATTCATTTGAAAGTATATTCATTTCCGAACAAAACAGTAGTAATTTGAAGACTTGAAGTGCTTTGGTTTAAAAAATATGGCTATTTTAGTAGAACTACCTTGAAATCTGTGATTATCCAAAGCGTTTTTTCGTCCGTGTGTATTACTACAATTATTAACAAAAGTGCATTTTTACCTAAATGCGAGTTGGGAATAATTTTCCCTTTAACCAATTTGGTACCCCCACATGGGGAGCGGTATATATATTATTATTTTTTTTTTTAAAATATAATTATCCACTGACACGTGTTTCATCGTCTACGATTCATCAGAGTGGCTGATATGTGTGTATATATATATATATATATATATATATATATATATATATATATATATATATATATATATATATATATTATATATACACACGCACATGTGAAAGGTTAGTGGAAGAGAACCCAAGCAGAACGCTCGATTATTAAAAATAATTAAAAAATAAGAACATAATATTCATTTATATGTTTGGTCACCCACCTTTCTCTTAGTCATGTATGTATAACTCTTGTTCCATCTCAGTCTACTCGTAAGTAAGAGATATTAAGAAATATTAATTTCTTAATATCTCTATTCTTTACTCTTGTAACAGCAGACATTTAGTGACTCTTTTTTAAGCATTGTCATTTAATTTACATATGTGTACGCACCATAAACATGTATGTAAATTAGATGTCAAAGTAATGCATACCTTTATTTAATAAAGAATAACAATGCTTTTATATAATAGTGATCATAATAATAATGGAGAAGTGCAGACTTGTTTTTAATTATGTAAGAAGAATGTCTTCAGTTTATGAATTTTCAAATGACCTCGAAGAATAATTTTTTTAAAAAATGGTAGTGGTTGTGATGCAACAGTTTATTCAACATCTATTATGCATTATACGGCACAATCACGTTAACACACTGGTACTAGCCAGTTCACCAAAGTTAAGCAACGATGAGCCTGGACACTATTAGATGGGTGACTATTTGAGACGGCTAGGTGCTTATGTGCCGCGAAGAGTTGTAGAAATTCCCAGGTTGGTATCTGGGGACGTATTTACTTCATTAGGGGAGATGTACCCTTCAAATCAAGATAGAAAACAATGGGAAACCACCGTTTTTGCTTATCTTCCCGAGATTACCATGACTCTACAATTTGGAGAACCGTGGTCACCGACGCTGTTAAAAATAGCAGGGCCGCTGGTGATGATTATACATATTTTACAAACATCAGAAGTTATAAAGGATTTAAAAGTTCGTAAGACAATAGGACTGTTACCAGGATATATTGGTAGAAAAAACCCCAACTAGTTGCACATTCCTGATTGTGTGAATATGAACCATTCAGCTTGTGTGTCTTTACTTCTCCCGCGAATTGTTTTAATTAGGAAGTGTATGTGTTATTTTAACTGTCAAACGTCGTCGTCGAATACTAGAATGAAGAGATGCTATTTTTTATAAATTTCTTATATTGTGTGAGAAAAGGCAGGTTAGTGCTATATTTTTTGTGGAATTCTTTTATGCTTTTGCTGAAAATATTTCTATCTTTTACTATTGTCTGAAAAATATATATTCTCTTCCTTGATTAATCAGAGCTTATTTTGTATAAAATATGTAAAACTTATTTTGTGCTCGTTTTCTCTTTTTTTTTTTCAGTAACCACGCAGTAGTTACATGAGTATTAAAATTAAAATAAAACAAATATCTATTACATATTTTAAAATCTTTGAAAATATAGAAATATCTTTTAGAAATGTTCCATCGTTATGATAACCAAAATGATAGTCTATATCAAGGGTCACCAAACTCTGACTTGTGTGAAAAATTCGGTTCATCGAATGCTTTTGTTTAGCCATTGAGTTTAAATAAAACAGAACGTCGTTATATGGAAATATAGAAAACATGTTGAAAAGGATAAAATACCCATGACTCTAATTTGAATAACATCAATAAAGAATTTGTTGTTTTCTAATATTATACAAAACCTCTTTCATAGATTAATTTGCAACAAAGAGAAATGTTTGTTGTTAATCAGTATAATATTAATGGTGGTATAAACACCGGAAGTAATTGTTGCTCAAGGAAACAAAACTCACAAAATATTCATCCAATAAAAACCGAACATATCTTAAACTTCAACTTGTTAATATGAACACTGATATAAGTTGTAATTCTTTCTCTGGACAATTTATTATCAAATACTTTTCAAAAATCTCTTTCTTTTTTTTTTCTTTTTTTTTTATTTATATTCCAAACAAACAATTCACACTGCCATCGAGATACAAGGGATTAGTAAGCATTAAACTTTGCCAGGCCAGATTTTTAAGGCCATCTTGAGTGAGGAGTTGTACAGTAAGATGTTTATAAATTTCTGCATGCTTGCACTGTCAAGTAAACAGGGAGGAAATTCCAAACGCAAACAGTTGAAGAAAAGAAACTATTAGAATAGAAAGCTTTCCGACATCTGAGAACCTACATTGAAGGGGTGAGATTTTGCTGATTGACAGGTTAATTGGGGGTATTTACAATGAGATGCCATAATTGCAACAAGTTCGTAGGAGCACATTCAACTGTCGTACCTGTACAACAGGAATGCAATGTTGCAACGATGAAAAACCTTAATTTTCCCCTCCGACCCATTGTGGATGTATCTCGCCTTTTAAAACTGAACCGGTGTACGACGTACAAATTACTGACACTTACAAAAACCCAAACTGGCAAATCACTACCTAATCATCACTTTAATATTACAAATAAAAGGTACTTCCGCATTTACCGAACAACGGTTTCCACAAATTTTCTCAGGTGTGCTCTGCCACTGACCGGAATAACCAGGAGCTGCCGATCACGAAACGTTAA